>NW_020954596.1:67709302-67711012 GCF_900497805.2 Vombatus ursinus
AGGTTCCTTACCCCCGGACAAGACTAACACAGAATGAGAAAGGTAGAAAGGAATTTAAATCTCTCTTGGTGGAAAGAATACCCCAGATGCTGGAATCATGGAGCCATCTAAGTATTAGTGAGGGAAAATTATACACATACATACATACATACACACATACATACACACATATAGATATGTACACACATATATGTATAGATGTATAGGCATGTGTCTATATGTGTGCACACAGATATGTATATGCATGTGTGTACATATATGTGTGTGTACATGTGGATATGAGTGTGCATCAACTAGGTGGCACAGTGGATAGAATGTTGGGCCTGGAGTCAGAAAGATTCATCTTCCTGAGTTCAAATCTGTCCTCATACACTTACTAGCTGTGTAACCCTGGGCAAGTCACTTATCCCTGTTGGCCTCAGTTTCCTCATCTGTAAAATGAGCTGGAGAAGAAAATGGCAAAAAAAAAATCACAAATGGGGCCACAAAGAGTCAAACATGACTCAAAAATGACTGAACAACAGATACATATATACACAAATATATGTGTGTATATACATGACACAGTGGAAATAATGTTGAACTTAGATCTGAGAAATCAGTGCTTGAATCTAAATCTTTATATGATCATGAACAAAGTCATTTAAGCCTTTTAAGACTCAATTTCATCATCTCTAAAAAAGGGTTTAAAATTTGTCCTGCCTAAATAACAGAGTTTTTGTGTGGAGATACTTGTAAATCTTAAATATTGAATAAACATAAATTATATTTTAGGGGGAGCAATGAGATCTGAAAAAAAAACTAGTAAGATTCAACAAAATCCAAAAGGAGGTAGAAAAAAGGAAAGAAAACAAAACCATATGCATAATAGAAAAACAAATGAATATTGAAGGTATTTGAGCAAAAACAGGTTAGTCAGAGTGAGAACTTTGAGATAATAGCAACTGATAATTGGGAAGTCAGGTGTAGAACAGAGTGTTTGAGAAGGAGGAGCCATAATTAATAATTAGTTCAAGGGCCAGCTCCTCAAGAGACTATTCTTAATCCTATCTATTCCTAGTACCTTGCCCTCTAAGATTATATTCTATGTACTCTATATTTATCTATTTATATTTATACAGATTTATTAACTCTGGTTTTCTTTTTTTTTTTTTTTGGTGAGGCAATGGGGTAAAGTGACTTGCCCAGGGTCACACAGCTAGTAATTGTAAAGCATCTGAGGCCACATTTGAACTCAGGTCTTACTGAATGTAGGGCTGGTGCTCTATCCACTGTGCCATCAAGCTGCCCCTATATTTATATAGATATACATACAATATTTGTTAGACATATACATATAAATTTGTATGTGTATATATGTATATATTATCCATACATTAGGAGACAAATACATCTATATATAAAATATATGTACTTAAAACCTATATGGAGACATACATATCCATATGCATATAATACATGGAAACAACACATATATACTCATACACACATGTGTGTGTATGTTTTCTCCTTCATTAGAATTTGATCTCCCAGAAGGCCTGTTTTGGCTTTTTCTTTGTATTCCAGTACATAGCATAGTATCTGCAACTTAGTAAAGTAATTAAAAGCTTGCTGATTAATTGATCAAGGAAAGAACACATATATAATTATGTGCATGTAAAGATGAATGTATGTATAAAAATAGGTAGTTTAACTTCTTTTGAGCCATAG
>NW_020954596.1:67711022-67727276 GCF_900497805.2 Vombatus ursinus
TTTTTTAATTGCTAGAAGGGTCAGAAAACATTAGTTGGCAATGTAAGAAAAATATCATGGCTCACATGGCACACAAGCATGCCATGGAAACAGAAAAGAAGAACGTTATTAATATTCTAAAGCTGCCTCTGGGCAGAGGCATGTGGGCCAATGATATTGAATTAGTTCATACACTGTACATATAAGGCTACAGTGTCTTATAATCTTTCTTTCTCTCTCTTTTTATTTTTAAAGGAAAAAATAATTTTTTCCTCTTCCAGATAGAAAATCGTGCCTGGGGAAAAAGGAAAAGCTTCTCTAGGAATCTAATTTTTTTTTTTCTTAAACCATTTATTTGTGCAAAGCATTCAATCAGAGGGAATGGTCTGGCTGCTGATTTAGCTTTTTGAAATTATTTCAGCAGTGCTTATTCAGAGCTTTGCATACTCCAAAATACTTGAACAATGATAATTTAAGAAGGCACAAAATCTAATCAAAATTTGATATACAAAATTGTCTCCATCTTATTCTCAAATATGTTTCAAAGTCTACACTCAGTACCTTTTCCAAGTCAATGACTACCCCTAGATAACTTCATAAAATTTCAAATATGTTAGTGGAAATTATGGTCATCATTTCCTTAAAAAAGGAAAGAATAAAAAAAGAAACAGACACAGGAAATAAGGTAAAGTAGAGGCTATTATGTGCTGCCCCAGAACTCAATAACTGTTAGTTTGCTATAAACTATATGGTTCAGGGAATTGGAAATGGGATATAGAGCGTAGCTTCAATTTGGACATAGACCAGATTAGCCATGTCTGTAAATGATTTGCCTTTTCATGATTCCCTAGTGCTTTGTGTTAACTGAATTGGTGGTCCCTGCGCAATTACAAATTAGAGGGTTTTATTGTTTTCTTTTAAAAATCATTACCATGTACATCTATTATGTACTCCTTGTGGTATTTTCATATTATGAGATATTATCTTTCCTTTGTTAGACCATAGACTCCATGAGGGCAGGTATTATGTCTTTATCTTTGTATTTTTATCAGCAACTGGAAAAGGGTTTGCAAATAAATAGATAAAATGTTTATTAAGAATTTATTATGTACCAGGCACAGTCTGATTACTTATTTGTTGAATTAGTAGATTATTAAGAATTACATCAATAAAATTATTAAATACGAATAAATCACATAGTTTGTTAGGAGTTATTCAGAATATTGCAGAGGGAGTTGGAGTATAATTAATAGGTAGTGGGCCTTAGAGACAAGAAAACCTAGCTTCAAGTCTTACCTCTGATCTACATTTGATGTGTGACTCTGGGCAGGTCACTTAACTTCTCAGTGATCTTGTGGACAACTCTTTAAAAGCACAAATTGTATAGGTGCTGACCTGTGTTGGTAGAGGGAGTATTCTTATCCAGGAGTTTCCTATACCAATGAATCATAGGTTTAGTCCCTTCATCTTCACCTTCATGTTCACTTCATATTTCATATTCATATTCTTCACCCTTTATATTCAGGATACTAGGTTACACACACACACACACACACACACACACACACACACACGTGCACATGAGAGAGACAGAGAGACACAGACTCAGAGACACATAGAGACCAAGGGAGCCATAGAGAGGCAGAGGGAGAGGGAAGGAATAACAGAGAGAGGAAGAGAAGTGGGAGAGGGAAAGGAGAGAAAAGGATATGAGGCAGGAGTGTCCTCTCTCTCTCTGTCTCTGTTTCTCTCTGTGTCTGTATCTCTGTCTCTGTCTCTGTTTCTCTTTCTGTCTCTGTCTCTGGGCATTTATATATGTTTACGTAGATATACCCACATATTTTAAAATATATTCCATTCTTTGGTGGAGCCTAAATTACAGAAAAGATGAATGTAGATCATAGGGTCATAGCGTGGAAGCTGCAATGTACATTAG
The DNA here is from genome assembly GCF_900497805.2 of Vombatus ursinus. NCBI lineage: Eukaryota > Metazoa > Chordata > Mammalia > Diprotodontia > Vombatidae > Vombatus > Vombatus ursinus. Next base: position 67,712,938 of record NW_020954596.1, read on the forward strand.
AAGGTCATTTAGTCCAAACCCCTCATTTTAGAAATGAGGGAACAGACTTAGGAAGTTTAAGGTCACAGAAATAGTAAACAGAAACAGGATTTGAATACTTTCAGGGGTGATCAGATCATTAGCTTGGTTTTAAGTTTGAATGTCCAAAAAGATCTAAGATTTTCATTTAAATTCACCTATTGGTGAATTGACCAAGTCGGGGTAGGGGAAAACTTTGTATCTACTTAGGGGGGAAAACCAACAACAACAAAAACCCAAACATCACCCTATCAATGGAAATGGTCAAACCCGAAGCAAACTGTGCTGTTTTCCTAATATTACCTTCTTGGAACTTAGGTGATGTTTGTTCCACCTTGAATCAGTCCTAGATTTGTGGTCCTTTTTCTCCCATGCCTTAAGGAGTCTGGAGTTACAACTACAGAGCATATGTTTAGAGTCTACTAGAACAAGAACTATTAATATGTCGTAGGCCGGCACTTTGGGTCTTGGGAAAGAGGGAGGTTGCAGAAGAGCAATGTAATTATATTTGTTTGTTTCATTCAGCACATGTAACCAAAGCAGATTTCTCATTTTCAAGTTTTGCCTGCTGCTTTCACGGCTCTGACATTGCATACCTTAGCACCTGCTTTCTGCTTCAAGTTAAGTCAAGAAGTTCAGCAAATCACCGGGGGTGGTGAAAAGTTTAGCATTTCGTTTTTCCATAGAGTTTTTTTTTTTTAAATAGCATTAGTATCAAAGATACCTGAGTTTTAGAGAGCTCTATAGTGCAGTAGCAACTTATATAGTATCTGTGAAATACATCTGGAAAATACACTTTTTGAATTCAACAAATTTCCTGAGTTGACTCTTTTATCTATGACTTTCCATCCATTCATATTTGTACTTCAGTGATGAAATTGTGAGACATTTACTCTTTTCTATGTATCTTAGTGATGCAGTTATACATATACAAAATGGGTATATTAGAAGTAGCGACCACACACACACACACACACACACACTCACATGTATATGTACATATAAGTGTATATTATGAAGCAGTCTGGAATAATGGAAAAATGCTGAACTTTGATTCAGCAGAGGCCCGGATTTAAATACTACCTTTGACATTAACAAGTAGTTGATTTATGCTCAGTTTACAAACTCTGAGCTCCAGTTTCTCTGAAAAGTAATTACAATAATACTTATAGTATTTACATCACAGAAATAACATTGAATATGTAAGTCCTTTACAAAACTTATAGTGATATATAAATATTTGTCAGTTATTACTCATCAACTCACCAATTTGCAATAATGTTAGCAATTTTTTTCTCCTTTGTTAATCACTGTGAAAGGGTGCAAATGTTTCAGGCTGGTATTGCTAAATAAGCATGGGTATAGCATGCCATTTTGTAAACCCACTTCAGCTAGTCCAATGAAGCAACTTCGATGAATCTTAGGATCATCAGATCATAGATTCAGATCTTGATGTAACTTTAGGACTCACCTAGTCCAACACCCTCATTTTACTTTTTCACTTTTTAAATTCAGTTTTATTTTATGTTCAGTTTTGAATTCTCTCCCTCCATCTTCCCCCTGCCACCAATTGAGAAGGCAAGGAAAAATATACCCATTTCAAACATATATAGTCATGCAAAACAAATCCCTGCATATTCTATGCCCCCCCAAAATGAAAAAAAGTTCCTTATCTTTATTTATCATATTGCTATTATTGTACACATTGTTTCCTCACTTCACTTTAATTTATGTAAGTCTTTCCAATTGTCTTCTCAAACCATCACTTTCATCATTTCTTCTACTATAATAGTATTCTATCATAATCATATAGCATAATTTGTTTAGGCAGATGTCAGACATCTGCTCAGTTTCTAATTCTTTGCTATCACAAAGAGAGACACTATAACTACTTTAGTACATGTAAATTCTTTTCCTCTTTCTTTGCTGTCTTTGAGAAAAGAGGAGGAAAGGAAGAGGAAATATTCATATATCACCTACTGTATGCCAGGCACTGTGCTAAGTGCTTTAATAAATAATATCTCATTTGATCCTCATAACAACCCTATGAGATAATTGCTGTTATTATACCCATCTTACAGTTGAGGAAAATTAGGCAAAGGATAAGTGACTTACCCAGGTCACACTTAGTAAGTGTCTGAGGTTGAATTTGAACTCAGCTCTTCTGGATTCTAGGTCCAGTACTCTATACACTAAGCCACCTAACTGGGGTAGAGACCTACTAGTGATATTACTGGGTCAAAAGAAATGCACAGTTCAATAGCTTTTGTGATACAGTTCCAAATTGTTTTCTAGAATGGTTAAACTAATTCACAACTCCAACAACATTAAAATATCTATTTTCCCTCAGCCCCTCTAGCATTTTTTATTTTCCTTTTTTCTCAACCTAACCAATCTGATGACACTTCTTATTTTACATATGGGGAAATACAGTCCCAGAGAGGTTATAGGATTTGCCCAAAGTCATATGGGTTATGCCAAATATGAGATTTGAACCTAGTTCTTCTTTTTATAAATGGACTCTTTTCCTATGCTGCCTCATTTTCTCATCCTAACAAAATAGAGAAATGAAAATCAGAGATAGACCACTACCATATGGTTACACTCAGACTTTCTCAGGGTTGTAAGGGAAGCCTTACTGAGGAGAAATATACTCACTCTACTCACTGCTTTAGTTCTGAGTCCCCAGTGATGTGTTTCTATTTACACAACAATCCACTCACACTGATAACAGTTGCCAGAGTAATGGAAAGTTAGAGTGAATCTATTAATCTAGAGAGTAAATTTCAATACTACCTATATAAAGAGCAATATTATTAGAGATGCTGTCACCCAACAATAAACTATCCTTACATAAGTAAATAAACAAAATCCTTTTTTTTTACTGGCTTGACTCTAGCATAGTGATGTCATTTTGGTCCTCTTCGAGAATTAAGGACAACCATAGCACCAAACTCTGAATAGTAATCAAGTTCAATATTGCTTTACAATTTACAAAGTGCCTTTTCTCCCCAACAATTCTATTCTTAAGTCCTTTTTAACCAATAAAGAAATTAAAGTTTGGATGATTTGCCCAACGGCATTGAGCTAGTAAATATTGAAAATTGTGACTCAAACCCAGGGCTCCTGATCACATTTAGTCTATTTCCTGCTATTCCATGCTTATTCTCTACCTTAAAAAATGATGGTTGAAGACAAGTGATAATAAACTTTTTAACTGATCTGCACGGACAGTCTAATACAGAGAAAACTTGATCATCTTTTAAGACATCCATCCATCTATCCATTTAACAAATATTTATTTAGTACCTACAATGTGTAAGGTGCTCTTTTTTTTTTTGGATATGTATAACATTGGGAAAATCTGGTGAAGAGACTTCAATAATGATCCAAAACTATTTTTTTTAACAAACTTACATATTTAAACAAAGTTTATTCAAATCCTAAAAACAAACAAAAACAAAAGCAAACAAATGGACATTTAGCCACCAAATACCTTGATAACATGTTCTAAGATAGAAGCTTGTATCATTACCTTAGATTTAGGTGAGATTATCTAAGTAGTAGTCACAAACAAATAATGATTAGTTTTCTGCAAGAAGGTAGCCAGATGATACAGTGAATATGGGTCTGAAGGCAGGGAGAACTGAGTTCAAATCTGGCCTTGGTAGGTAGCTGTGTGACCCTGAACAAATTATTTATGTTTTGTCTGTCTCGGTTTCCTCAACTGAAAATGGGGATAACAGCACCTACCTCACAGAGTTATTCTGAGGATCAAATAAGATAACTTTTTAAGCACTTAGCTCAGTATCTGATACCATAGTATGTATTTAATAAATGCTGATTTCCCTTTTTTCTACACCTTTAGCAATTAAAAAATATTAAATAACTTAAGATGAATATGAATTTTCCATTAGTTTCAGACATGATTTTTATTTCAGCTATTTCATTATTATATTATTGTTTATATACTATTATAGCTATTTAAAATAGCTACTATACAATTCTGTAATTCAAACATAGCTAGTTAATTAAAAAAATTAAAATAACAGATTTAATTGTAAATTGCTTTACCTGGTAAATTCTTTTGGAAATGACTTTGAAATAGTAAACTAAATAATCCTCTGTACAGAAAAGATAAGGTTCTAGAACAAAAATTTTAAAATAGTTTTATTTAAGATGTGGTTATTTGCTTTAGAAAACTTTTTGTGTGGCACTTAGCATCTGACGACCTAGATTTGAGTTTTACCATTTCATAGTCATTTCTGGTAAATCACTCAAATTCTCTGTGATTTTGTTTTTCCCTCTGAAAAATGGGGATAATAATACCTATGCTGCTTCTGTTACAGGGCTGGTGTGAGTAAAGGGCTTAGAAAAACTGTTAGTAAAATTATCTATCTATATGTGCATATGAACTATTACTAAATATAAATATAGTACTAATTAATCTCATTGTCTTAGATTTGGGAGATGCAGTCACTACCGTTTTCAATAAAGTATTTCTATTTAATAGAAATTTAAAAAAAATCTTTGGACTCAGATAAATAGGAAAATTTTGAAAGAAGAAAAGAGACTTTTTTTTCTATACTTTTCAAATTCCGTGACTAACAAATAAGTTTCTCCTGACACTATTTTATGCTCTTAAGTCCATGAAAAATGATTTTGCCTTTTAAAAACAAGAGTGTCAAATGGTTAGGCTATAATGAAGACAAATTACTTTACTGATGTCAGAAAAGAAGTATTATCATGCGGAATATAGAATCTTTATGTGACTAGTAAAAATCATTTGAACAATAGATGGGTTATAAATAGAGTATGATGCTGTCATATAATTAATGGGCCTTTCAAAGAAATTTGTGGAAATCAGTGAGAACTTATAAATTTGACTTTCATTTTCATTTGGAAACTTTGAAGTTCACAAACTCTTTTATATTTCCTGCCACTCTCCCATAACTAAACACACACATGTACACAGACACACAGACAGACACACACATATATTTATATATGTACAGCTATATACAAACAGACATACATACAGATACACACATATATATATGCATGTCAGGTGTATATCTGTGTGTATATATATACATGAAGCAGCTAGGTAGCTCAGGGAATAAAGCATTGAGTCTAGATTCAGGAAGACCTGAGTTCAAATCTAGCCTCAGACACTTACTAGCTGCATGACCCTGGGCAAGTCACTTAATCTCTGCCTTAATCCATTGGAAAAGAAAACAGCAAACAATTCCAGCAAACTGGAGCAAAACTCCAGTATCTTTGCCAAGAAAATAGCATGGACATCACTGATGAGTCAGACACAACTGAATGACTGAGCAACAAAAATATGTATATATATATATGTGTGTGTGTGTGTGTGTGTGTGTGTGTATGTAGCATACACACACATGCACACACATATATGTATGTATATTTGTGCATACAGACACATATATATGTTTATGTGTATGTGTGTATATATACACTATTTAAGCCTGTTCACAGAAAATCTTGTGAGCCTGAACATTGGCTCAATTGGTTCCTGGGAAGAAACTGAGTGGTTTTACATGTAAACTGGGAAACCCAATAATAATATAGTTTCCAATGAAGTGAGTACCTTTTCTTTTAACTGAAACCACATTTATCTATAAAACATCAATGCCTGAACATTCAGAAGCACTTACTCTTTTTCCTCCTTCCAGTTTCCATGAGTCTGATTGGCATGGTGTAGAGGCAGGTGGTTGTTCTCACTGGGATTTCAAAAGTAAGCTCTGCTCAATTATCTTTAAAATAGACAGGGAGCTTTGTAGATGAAGTGAAATGCTCTGAAGAATAAGGACCTATAAAATACTGCAGACGCTTTAGAGGGAGATATGTGAAAGATAGAAGGTTGTGACATGCTGCCCCACTGATCTTAGGCTGATTCAGCTTGGAGAAGGGGAGAATGTGTGTTCTCTTATAGGAGAATTAGATGCCGGCCTACCCTGCAGGATGGGATGGTTAAGCCTTTCCAAAGAATCTTTTAAAACAAAGACCTTGGCTAGCTTCAAACTTGTGGTTAGACTATTCCCTCTCCAGGCATTCTAAATGTTGCTCAGAGACTAAGCAAAAATGTTGTGTGTGTTCCAGGCACTTTGAATTACTGCTTCAATTGGGAACTGATTCAAGAACACCAAAGGATTAGCTAAAAGTGTTGAATTTCAAATTTTCTTTCTGAAATAGTTATTGATAATTCATCTTGGTATTATGATGATGATACATTTCTACAAAATGTCTTTTGATTGGGAATTTGAGGAGAATTTGAATACTTGGTATTTTTTTTTTCATTTATTACTTTACAAGAAGTAATAGAAGTGAGGCAGGTCTGTTAAATTTTGTCAGCACAAATTGCAAAATTTAATTTTCCTTTTCTTACATTATGTTGTATTGTTTTTCAATCAATAATTTTAATTATGCTTTTTTAAAACATTAGGATCATTTCTCAATGTACTGTTCCACCACCACTATGGATTTGTCTCTTGTGACAAAGAATAAATTAACTATAACTCGAAAGATAAAGTTGTATTACATGCAACATTCCACATCTGTAGATCCCCACCTCTTTACTGGGTGAAGGGAAGTATGTTTATTCTTCTTTTCTCTACATTAGGTTGATTTTTGCAATAAATATGGTTTTGGCAGCTTTTCTGGCATTGTTTATTTTCATTATTGCTATTTTCTTGAGTTTCATGATTACATATTTAGTACTTTTGTGCAGGAGTTTAAGCTTGCCTGCCATTTATGTTAGATCCATTGGCATTGAAAAATACCAATGATTTTCCCACCGTAGAGTTCAAACGCTATATGTTGGTGTATAGATCACACACTAGAATGCCTTATGTTCCAAAACATTTAGCTTTACTATGTACAATATTCAGTAAATACGTTAATGTTAAAAAAATTGTGGATGCAATTCTGAAATACAGATTTTAAAAACACTTCTATTTGTGTCACCTCATTGCACTACACAAATATATATTATTTTATCCAGAACAAATTATGATAAGAACATGAGGAAATACTAAAATATCTGTTAACTTTAAATTCTTTTTGGTATAATGTACTCCAAAGGATCAGTCTCATTTGCTGGGGTTATATGGGTGATTTTAGAATAGACTGCACAAATCATCACGATAATTCAGATAAAATAACTATCACTTCAAACTCTTCAATTCCCATCCTCAAAATTGAAATGTGACTAATATGGAAAGGGTACTTTCATGTTAAACAATAATAACAATATTTGATCATTATTAGCAACTAATAATACAAAAAGGAATAATTTGCTCAGAATTATACAGATTAGCTATCTAGGCTTTCATAAACCCATCCTATCAGTCAATAAATTATTCAAGTCTCCTTTTCTCTGGCTGTGTAGACTTGGCCAACTTAGTGAAAATTTACATTATAATAACTGAATATTTAAGTGGCTGTCAGGTTCACAAGATGCCTGAAGCCTAGAGGGACATGACTGTTGATACTTGTGTTTGCCCCACTATGGTTTTGTCTCTTGATGGTACCATTTCCTGTCATTACCATGCTCATTGATGCCTTTCTTTATTCTACCTTCTAAATCTACATTGTTGGCAAACCTCACAGTGAACACTGTACCCATTCTTAAAATGCCATCTGCATGTGCTTAGGAAGAATGGCAAAGAACAGAACAAACCCTGTCAAACTCACATCTTTTGCCAATCTCATCCCCACTCAACTTTACTGTGCGTCGTGATTGCAAATATAAAATTAGTATTCTTAATTGCTAGTTTTCTCACCCCTTTTATTTCTCCTCTGTGGTTTGTGTTTTAAAGTGGCAGGAAGAACATAAAAACAGAGAAACTGTTAGAGAGGACATTCCAAATATTGTCTCTGGATGCATAACTAAAACATATGGGAAGGATGCCTACTTGGAGAGGGATTGCAAATATTGAAGATATCCAAAGAATACAATATACAATTTTATGTAATATATATATATATACAATATAATTTTATATAAGAGAATATTTAAGAAAACTAATATTCAAAGATCATGGCACAGTCATACACCTAATGTGGAAAAACTTGACAAATGTCGTTTTGAGGGAAAAAAAGAGACAGCACCCAAAATTACTTGTTGAGTTTCTTGTTAAAATTGATGCGTCAACTAGCATTTATTAAATGCCTACTATGTGCCAAGTACTGTGATAAGTGCTGAAATAATTCTCCAGAATAATGATACAAATTTTAAGATTCTCCTAATTACAATCCTTCTTGTTCATTCATTCATTCATTCATTTATTTTGGACTGGACCTGTGATTTCATTAGTGTGAGGAACTGCCATCACCAGTGGAGACTGGCAACTGCATCACAATTTTGTAGTCATGACAACACTGAGGACTTAAGATTTTTGCCCAGAAACACATAGTATATCAGAGGTAGAATTCAAACTCAGTTTGTCCTGATTTTTCTGAGGCCATGTGCCATGTCATGCTGATACAGAGGGAAGGGATATTTAAATTTATTTCTTCAGGGGACATGCACAATTTTAGCAGCTTTATTTTTTATAATAATTATATTTATATGTACATATTGTCTAAAAATAAAGATCTCAGAATTATTCAAATAATAATGTGCTTTTTTTCTATTTTCTTTTTGGCATTTAAAATGAGTCACCTTGGCTCAGCTAGTGGATAGAGCACCAGCCCTGAAGTCAGGAGGACCTGAGTTCAAATCCGGCCTCAGACCAAACACTTGACACTTACTAACTATGTGACCCTGGGCAAGTCACTTAACCCCCCCCAAAAAATTAGTCATCTTGTCTGAAAGATTTGATTTTGACTTGTTGCAACTTTTTCTTTAGCCCTGCATGTGTTGAAAATACTGCTTGCTAGAATCAAAAAGATTTTGAGTTGAAGAAGACCTTCTTCAACCCCCTTATTATATAAATAAGAACACTATGACCCAGAAAGTATTGATTGATTTGTTCAAAGTCACACTGGTCAAGTTAACATGCCTTTATTAAGTCCACACTATTGTCAATTCTGTGATCAGCACGAAAAATAAAAATACAAGTACAAACAGAGAAAACCCCTCCCCCTCAAGAAGCTTAAATACTCATAGGGGAAAATACAAAGAAAAATGAGCTAAAAAGTAGGATGAGGGGTTCCTGTGAACGGCATGGTGGCAAATTCTGGAGAATCAGAAACATAGCCAGGTGATAAAGGATACCTAGCCTGGACCCTTCTTCCAAATTGAGGTTCCAAGAGAAAGTCACCCACAAGAGGAAAGAGCTGCAGGGTTGGAGGGATGCTAAAAGGTGAGAAGGACCCAGGAGCTGAAGGAACTAGGATGAAAGGCACCAGAATTATGGCGGTAAAGCCTGAAGGGTCAGTAGCAGAGCCTCGGTATTAGTAGTGGTGAGATCCGGGCTAAAAACTATGTCTATGAATTCTCATATCAGAACTCTTTCAGCTCTTTCACCATCATTCTTTTCTTGCTGTAGTTTCTTTGCAAAATATGAATGAATGAAGTATGTAATAAGCACTTACCAGGTCTTGTGATCATTAGCATGCATCAGTACTTGCCTGGACACTTCCCCAGGTTGAATTCAATAAAACTATTCTGTAGGCCTCTCATAGTTTAACATGATCCTTTCCTATTCACTGAGTTATCGAATTTTAGATAACTATCCCAAAGATGTCTATGAGCCACAAATCATTGAGAGTAGTTTGAAGCATTCTGTCTTAATGAAATTGGCACATTACCATCCAGAAACAAGACCCTGGAGGTGCTCAAAGTCTCTAGAGAATTCATCTTCTGTTTGGATGTTCTTCAGGATAAACTTTACAATATTTGTAAACATCTTTGTCCAACATATATCACTCTGTTTTCTGCCTGAATTGATATTGATAATCAGAGGATTACTGAACAAAGCTTTCTCTCTGCATTTGTCAAAGGATCTTGCATGATTCTGACATCTTGCAGAAGAGATACTAACATTGTGCTATGTTCTACATAATAAAATTGAATCAGCAAACAATAAACACCGAGTGAAATTGCATTTTCTGCACTGCTCATTTAATTGTGTAACTATGAAGTAGTCTGCTATAGAAAATTATTTTAAAAGCTTCACCAGGCCCCTTTTAATAATTTCATTATGGATATCCTTAATAAAGGTGTAAAATACATGAATATTTATAGACATGAGAACATAGGCATGAATCAGTAGTTAATTATTGTAGGAATTCTTAACCAAGGGTCAATAAACTTTAAAAAAATACTCTAATAATTACATTTGAATAAAATTGGTTTTCTTTGTAATTCATTTTATTTGATGCATTTAAAACATCATTCTGAGAAGAAGTGTAGAGACTTGATTCTATTGCCAAAGTGGTCCACAACACAAAAAAGTTAAGAATCCCAGATTTTGGGATTGCTTTTTGAGAGGGAGACGAGTGATGCCATCCATGATTTTTTTAAGCAATTGTTTACTATGTCCCATTCAGATATCTTTAAAAAGTTGTTTCCTTTTTTGTTTCACGATTGTTTCACCTTCGGTATGTGTCTGCATGGCTCCATTCCAGCTGCTTTGCTTCATGTTTTTATTTTTTTTAGTGACATTTCTACACTGTCATATAATCTATTGGAAATTGCGTCTGAAAGTGCTAGATTAATAGTCACCGGTGCTGAAAACTAGTTTGTAACATAAGTGTTCACATACTTGTTTCATGTTTTCCCTTTGTTGTTGCTGCTGTCTTCTTTCTAGTTTCATCTATAAATTATTTTGAGATGACCTGCCTTAATTAGGTTTCATGGAAAGCTTTCTACACAGTCAAATTTCCTTCAAGTACTACTACTTAAATGTAAGGTGATATTTTTATTTGCATAAGGTTGAAAGGTTTAGACTATTCAATGACCTAACAATATAGCTGTACTACATGGCAGCAATGTAGATATATAGGCTTTGTGAAGCACTTTAACAAAGCAGTAAAACTAGACCAATTAAACTGGTTGTATTGTAACTATTGCTGCTTATATAGATAAAGATCATTGTAATTCAACCTGGCCTGTCAGTAAAGCTCCAAAACACTTTCTGAAATGGTATTTTCACATTTTTTCAGCGAACATGTTAAGTATATGTATGTATAGATGCTGATTAAAACTTTTTCAAAATTACATAAAAAATGTAGTTTGCCATTTCCTTCTCCAGTTCAGTTTGCAGTTGAAGAAGTGAGGCAAATGAGGTTCCTCCAGTTCAGTTTGCAGTTGAAGAAGTGAGGCAAATGAGGTTAAGTGACTTGTCCAGGGTTACACAGTTAGTGTCTGAAGCTAGATTTCAACTCATGTATTTGAACTCAAGAACTCAATTACATACATGTACTTGATGTTTTGTTAGGCAATACTGACCATAATATTCCAGCACCTTCTTCATAACATCTTTAAAATAACTTTTGGTCTTTTTTTCCCCATCTCTTTCTTTATCTCTTCTAGGCATTCTTGTTGGGATTGCATTTAATCTGCATTTTATTTTGAACCTTTGCTTGTAGGTATTTTCAAGTCATTTTTTATCTTCTTCTGAGTTTGGGTCTTGAGCTTTCCTGTCACCACAAATGCTTTTTAAGGTCAAGTTCTTTTTGGTTGTTTGCTTATTTTTCTAATCTATTTCTTTACTTTGGACTTTTTATTAGAGTTGTGCTCTGCTTATCTCTGCAGTTGTGGGGGAGGTGATGTCTGAACTGAGCCTCTGTCTTTTATATCCTTCTGCTGTTTTCATAGATCAATGGCCTATAAGTTTTGAGTGTTTCCAACAGGGTGTGGTCTAGGGACAATCCTGAAAACTGTGCTTGTACTCTGTGTTCTCTTCTTTATACATATAGGGCGCCTGCTCTCTTGCAACTGCAAGCACTCCTCTCTCTACCCTGGAACTCTGATCCAAAACCAGGTATCAGATGGTGCCTATTTTGGCTCCCGTATATAGTAGAGGAGTCCCCTCTGATCTCTTAGAGGAGTCCACTCTGATCTCTTCTGACCAGTTGTCCTTCCATCCTTGAGCATTAGGCTGCCCTCCATTTTTGCTGCTGCCACCAGTCTGGTGTTACGGTGATCACTGATGTTGCTTCTGTCATGCTATATGTTCCTGACCAGTTCCCACCCCAGCATCCAAAGACCTCTCTTTGTAAGCTGTCCTGAGCAGGAAAAAATGACTCATTATGATTTTTTATTGGCTTTCTTGCCCAGAATTTATTTTTAATATCTTTTTTAGATTGTTTTGAAAAGGTTGTGTTGGGAAGGAGAGTTCTGAAAAAATGCTAGCTTCACTCTGCCATCTTTAATCCACACTCCTTCATAGCATCTTAAAACTTAGTTTATATGCTAAACCAGTATTGCCCTTGGCTGTCATGCTTGTCCACTTAGCAAGGAAAATGAATAGTTACTGGCTGAAGGAGTTTCTGGGATCTTCTGGCTTCTTTATTGTGGTGAGTGCTTATATCAATATTTATAAACTTCTTTAAGAAATGATCACAGTTCGTGTTGATATCTTCTTTATGCATTTTCCATTTTCAGTGTCTCTAGCTTGTATGAATAAGTCTCGCTGGAACTACTGTAATGGCATGCAGTATCTTCTCCTGTTTTATCTTTTTTTTTTGAATTTGGTATTGATTTTAATATTTGCTCTAAAGAGTCACTGGTCTGATTACACAGAACTGATTTTGAAAATGACTTCTAATTTAACAACCATTTAATTTCTTTATGTTGTTATAGCCATTTTAAAGTTTTGTGGTGATATGGGATATTCTTGGTCATATTTAATGTCTTTACATCTGTCAGTAAAATAGAGCCATTTCAAGAGTTATAGTAATTATACTACTATATATATACTATAAATATACTAATATATGTTTCAGTGGATGGCGTGTGGTTACTTCTCTTTTGATCTGGTGGGATACCCTGGAAAAGTGCACAAGATACTTAAAAAGGGGGGGGAGGCAGAAGGCTAATATAGTAGCATATTAAATTAAAAATATATATTAATATGGAGAAATTCATGAATAAGAAGGAAGAGCCATTGTTAAGCATATTTTGATCAAGATTGAACATAGGCAGAAAAAGAAGCAATAATTGTCATTGGAGTATTCTATGGACTACTGGGAAAAAAGAGGAAGTGGAGTCCAGGAAGCAAATTGCATCTATCTTTAAAGGAGTGCTGTAGTAGTAATGATAGGAGACTTGAATTGCTTGGATTATTCTCTGCACAAAAGATAAAGGTTAATAACTTCGTTCTCTGTATGAATATTGACTCTATCCTGCAAAAGGTAAAGAAACTAGTGTAAATTGTATTATGCATTGGGAAAAGCTAGTTGTTGCATCAGAAATTAAAGAAATTTAGGAAGAAGTTATTATTCCATCTTACAACTGAATTTGTCATAGAAAAGGAGTGGAAACTTGGTAGAGTCTAAAATTCATCCTAGATTTGGGGAGAATAGATTTCAAAGGGTTATGAGAAGAATATGTGGAATTCTGTGAATTAAAATCCTTTGGGGGGAAATCAGCCCAAGGGAGATTGGACACTTTAAGATGAAATTCTGAGCATACATAACAAAAACAGTTCTGATGTGGAGGAGCAGGGGATGTTGTTTAATGAAACTGACATGCATATATAGGTAAGTGATATGAAATTAACAGTGACAAATGTAACATTTTGCTCTTAGACTTAAAAATTCAGTTTTATAAGGATAACATAAAGAAGGTTTGGCTAAATAGGAATGTATATGGAAAAAAAAAAACACTAGGAGTTTTAGTGGATTGTAAGCTCAATATGAGTCAACAGTGTAATATGGCAGCCAAAAAAGTAAATACAATCGATTGTATGAAGAGATGCATTTTGTCTTGCACAAGGAACAGGAACCTGTTTCATGACCACCAGAGCTTGTCCCTCTCCTAAGACTTGTTCAACTTTAAATTTTTTTTATACAATTACATATTGTCATCAGCATCACAATAAGGACTGTGTTGGTGGGATGCCAGGTACATCAGCATTCCTTAGAAGTGCTGAGCAGCATAGTATAATTATGCTAACTTTGCACAACATACACATAAGACTTCAATAGTGTACATGAAGCAAAGTTACATTCATGCTTTGAAAAGGTTAGAAAAATATATTCCCAGGGTCTTCTGTGAATCTTGATGATATTTGATAAGTTGACTTATTCCTTAACTGAGAAAAAAACAACTTCATGATTTTAATTTTTCTTTTTCTTCCTTTCCTTCCTTCCTTCCTTCCTTCCTTCCTTCCTTCCTTCCT
>NW_020954596.1:67727286-67732408 GCF_900497805.2 Vombatus ursinus
TTCCTTCCTTCCTTCCTTCCTTCCTTCCTTCCTTCCTTCCTTCCTTCTCATTATACATTAGTCCTATTTATTACTGAGCCTCAATTATTTAAATTTTTTTCAACCTTGATTTGAATATCTTGCCATGTAGAGCAATACATTCTGGGAAAAAATAATTAAAATAACCTAACCAAGAAGAACATTTATTGTACTCATTTACAATCCGAGACAACATTAGAGAGTACAATAAACTTCTGATACATACACTCGGTATACATATAATGTTCCCAACTTTTCATTCCACAGAATGATAAATTTCTCAGTTTGATTTCTCTAAGTCCAGCATCTAAGTTTTGATGAAATCACATAGAAGTCTTAAAAAGTATAGTTTTATATATCAGAATCTGAGCTCTTATCAACCATTTCTCATGAGAAGACAAATAGAGTAATTGCCACATTTTCAGCCTCAAGTAGTTGGCTGCCTGAAATAAAACAGCTGCAAGAGTAGTTTTGGGAGATAAAAGTGTAATTCTATTTGCTTGATTATTACTGAGTACTTTGTTTTGTCAAAGGCCAAAAAATGGGAATTGTAGGAAGATATTAACAAGATCACAACAGTCTACAAACTGACAGTTCTGAGACTGAGCTGCAAATACAAAGGCATAAAGGGCCTATTTAATTCAAGCTTAGAGACTGTGAATCACATTCTCTCTCACAACCTTTCTCTTTCCAACCATCTGTTCAATGTACAGTTGTTTTTCATTTCTCACATTTGTTAACATATATGTGCATAAATGTATATGTAATAGATACACATTTCTGTAATATACAATATACACATACATATATACCTGTCTGTATGTGTGTATACGTGTGTGTGTGTGTGTGTGTGTGTGTGTGTGTGTATGAAGTCCTTGAGGGAAGGGGCTGCTTTTGCCTTACTTTGGATCTCCAGTACTTAACATTGTGCCTGACATATAGTAAATATTTAATAAATGCCGATTGACTGACTGATTGATATTGTGATTGATACTGAGAAAATTATTCATCTATTACCTGATGGATTGTAGTTTTGTGGATTACCATGAAATACAAGTTAGTAAGGAATTTTTACAGCTGTGGTCTTAGGTGTAAGAGTACTAACTTAAGTACATGCCAGGACTTCTACCACTGCAAACTCCAATTATTCACACAAAAGAGTTATGTTTAAGAGGCTCTGTTTACTTGTAACACAACTTCATAGCAAGAATTTATGGCATACTGGTCCCTCTTCTTTATTCCTTGCAGAGGACTGTTATCTACAAGTTAATTATCAACTTGGAAAAGTATTATTACCTTGGAGAAGATGAATCAAACTAATGTAAACTTTTATGTAGCTCCATTGAGAAGTACTGATTCACAATAGAATCAGTAAAATCCATCTGATGGTAACACTTTTCTATTTTTAAAAAAATTAATAATTTATTTTTCTCAACTATATGTAAAAACAATTTTAATATTTGTTTGTTAAAATTTTGAGTTCTAAATCCTCTCCTTCCTTCTCTACCCTCCCCACTCCTTGAGAAGGCAAGCAATTTGATATACTTGTACACGTGCAGTCATACAAAACATATTTCCATATTAGTCATGTTGTGAAAGAAAACACAAATCAATTCACAAAAAAGAAAAATGAAGTAAGAAGTATGCTTCTATCTGCATTCAGACTCTATCAGTTCTGTCTCTGGAGATGGATAGTATTTTCCATCAGAAGTCCTTAAGAATTGTGTTTGATCATTGTATTGCTGAGAATAGCTGAGTCATTCACAGTTGATCATCGTACAATATTGCTGTTATTTTGTACAATATTCTCCTGGTTTTGCTCACTTCATTTTACATCAATTCATCTAAATCTTTTCAGGTTTTTCTGAAACTGTCTCGCTTGTCATTTCTTATAGCACAATAGTATTCCATACAATCATATTCTACTTCTTCAGTCATTCCCCAATTGATGGGCACCCCCTCAATTGCCAATTCTTTGTCATCACACAAAGAGCTGCTATAGCTAATTTTTGTACATAGACATCCTTTCTTTTTTTTTTAATCTTTTTGGGATACAGATCTAATAGTGGTATTTCTGGATCAAAAGGTATGTAGGGTTTTATAGTCCTTTGGGCATAGTTCCAGATTGCTCTCCAAAATGGTTGAATCAGTTTAGAACTCCACCAACAGTGCATTAGTGTCTCAATTTTTCCATATCCCCTCCAACATTTGCCATTTTCTTTTCTGTCATATTAGCTAATCTGGGAGATTTTGGAATTTGGCCATAATATTCCTGAGAGTTTTCATTTTGAGATCTCTTTCAGGAGGTGATCAGTGGATTCTTTCAATTTCTGTTTTACCCTCTGCTTCTAGAATATCAGGGCAATTTGCCTTGATAATTTCTTGAAAGGTGAAGTGTAGGCTCTTTTTTTTGATCATGGCTTTCAGGTAGTCCAATAATTCTACAATTATTTCTTCTCAATCTCTTTTCCAGGTCAGTTATTTTTCCAATGAGATATTTCTTCTAATTTTTCATTCTTTTGATTTTGTTTGATTGTTTTCTGATGTATCATGGAGTTGTTAGTTTCCACTGACCCCATTCTATTTTTAAGGAGTTATTTTCTTCAGTGAGCTTTTATACCTCATTTTCCATTTGGCCAATTAATACTTTTTTAAGGATTTCTTTTTTTCAGTGATGTTTATACATCTTTTTCATGTAATCAATTCTGCTTTTTAAGGAATTATTCTCTTTAGTGAATTTTTGTGCCTTGTTTACCATTTAGCCTATTCTGTTTTATAAAGTATCATTTTCTTCAGTATTTTTTGTTTTTTTTTCCACAACTCTTTTTTTCCCATGAATTTATCGCATTACTCATTTCCCCCCCAAATTTTCCCTAGTTTTTCCTCTACCTCTCTTATTTGATTTAGAAAATTCTTTTTGAGCTCTTCCAGGAATTCTCTTAGGGGCTGAGATCAATTCACATTTTCCTTTGAGGCTTTGGATGTAGCCATTTTGACTTTATTTTCTTCTGAGTTTGTGTTTTGATCATCCCTATCACCATAGTAACTTTTTATGGTGAGGATCTTGTTGTTGTTGTGCTCGTTAGCCTATTTCTTGACTTTTTACTTTATGTTCAAGTTGGGCTCTGCTCCCAGGGTGGAAGGGCATTATCCCAAGCTTCAGATTTCTTGTGTACCTGTTTTCTGAGTTAGTTGTGAAGTCTATAAGTTTTCAGTTCTTCCAAGGTAGTATGAGCTAAGGAGGGGTGTATTGACTACTGTGTTGGCCTGCACTCTGCTCTTTGAGCAACCACATCTAATCTTTTCCACTCTGGAACTGTGACCAGGATCCCTGATCCCCTAAGGCTGAAAGCTCTGGTGTGCTACTGCTACTACTTGCCCTGGGATTGAGACACAGGACTTGGGCCTCAATCTACTGATAAAGAATGCAACAGAGCCCTGAACCTAATGCCAGGAAAGGGACCCCTGTATTCTCCTTTTGACCAGTTATTAGAGGCCTGGCCTGACTGGACATTGCCTGAACTGGATTGCACTCCACTCTCCCCTTGGTAGGACAGACTTCTTTTTTTTAGCTAACTTTCTAGGTTGTCTTGGGCCTAAACATAGTTTAAACTTGTCTTTTTGTGGGTTCCACCACTCTAGAATTCATTTTGAGGTGTTATTTTAAAGTTGTTTGGAGAGGAATTTAGGAGAACTCAGACAAATATTTGCCTTCTCTCTGCCATTTTGGCTCTGCCCTCAGGAACCCTTTTCAATAACACATCTCCAATACATCACCATTTCCAAATCATGCTGTCATACAATTTTTACCAAGTGCCACCTCATCCCTTTTACAGTTTCCTTTTTTTTGTTATCTTCTGTCATCAGAGTTTAAATTGTCTGCCTTGAGTATGTGGATCGTCTTTGCTTATCACTGTGCCTGACAAATAGATATAATTAATAATTGTTTTACTATTCATTCATTCATTCATCTCTATCATCTATATCATCTCTTCCCATTTCACTTCTCTAAGGGAAATTTTAATTCCTGCCAGGAAGAGAAGCAGGAAGCTTGGGCTCAAGGCCAACCACTTTGCTACCCTCAGAAAGTGGGGGGACCAGGATAGAATTATATCTGTCTGCTCCCTTAAATATTAGCCTAGAGGATGTAATCTTTAGATTCAGGATAAACTTTTGATTGCTGTTTCTTAATGGGGAAAGGAAGACCCTATGCTTTATATCCAAGTCTTGCCTTCCTTTCTACCAAATACCAATTCTGCAATGAACACATGCACATAACAAATAGCAAAGAAACAAATTTGTTCAAGTCAATATCAAAATATGAGAGTATATTTAACAGACAAGATGAAGGATTGCATTGGGGGGAGAGTTAATTCAACTCACCCAAGAGAAAGAGTCCCAGATCTCACCCAAAGGGAAATTCTTTGAATTCTCTAGTGCAGCAATCTGAGAATAGAAAAGCAGTAGAAACTGCCAGCTCCTCTCATAATGGCTTCTTTCCAGTCTATTTTCTCCCTTCAGCAACCTGGAATGAGGCTGTCATTGTCTATCTTCCCTCTTGAAACTGGAATCCAGAAGAATCCAAAGAGATTGAAGATCCTGAAGACAGTAAAGAAACCAGATCTCTCCTTTCTCACCAATTTTTCCCTTCCCCTCATGCAGTTGCTGGACATTGGTCTCCACCAATAAGAAGAGAGTCCCATAACAATGAACTTTGGGATTTGGGTTAGATGTATTTAGTTTTTTGGGTTTTTTTATGCCTCTTCCACTTCTTATTCGTTTAACTTTGCATAAGTCATTCAATCTCTTTGTACCTCAGTTTCCTCATCTGTAAAGTGAAGAGGTTGAACTAGTTGGCTTTCCAAGTTTCCTTCTAGCTCTAAATCAATGATCCTATGATCCACCCCAAGTATTAGTACTTTCTCTGTCTTAAAAATTTTTTGTGTATGCTTTGTATTTGTCATGTATATTTGTATCACCCCAGTAAGGTATAAGTTCCTTAAGGAACCACAAACTGTTTCATTTTGATCTTTCTCCCTTCGGCACCTAGCACTGTATCTTGCACTCAATGGGTTATATACATTAATAGCTGCTGGTTGACATC
>NW_020954596.1:67732418-67781703 GCF_900497805.2 Vombatus ursinus
ATGTTTCTGTGTATGTGCACACAAAAACAGTCACATACACTGTACCTTCTTTATGCACCGAAGTACAAATCCATGTTATATTCTTCCTTTTTTCATTTTTATACATATAAACATGTTATAAAACTAAATATCCTTGGCACCATTTTTATGTGGGAAATAGAAAACAAAACAAGAGAATTCTGTAGAACACATACAAATATGGAAAAAAAATAAGTGTTTTGAAAAAGCTATGTATTTATAAAAGTATCCTTTTCTTTAGTTGCTGTCATTATCATGACTATTTTCACTTGGAGTCTGTATTCAGTTTCTTCTAAGGATGTTAACTATGATTTCTTTTTAAGTATTCTTTCACCCCGTGTTTAGTAATATATACATATATATGTATATCTGTGTGTATATATGTATATTTACATATGCATATTCACACACATATATATATATATTCAGTACATTCCAAGGGGATTGCTATTTTCCATAACACTTTCAGGTTCTCTAAATGCCACATGACCATTTAGGGCACACAGTGCATTGAAATGCCCAACTGGCAGGAGCTTATTAACTTGTGACAGCTGCAGGGCCAGAGCCAATATGCCGCACAAGAAGGAAGCCCCATTCTGGTAGAAGATGAAAGGGAACTGCCCAGCAACTGGAGCTAGACAGTTTATGATTCAGCAGGCATGCTGAGCGCAGAGAGACTCCTCTGCATTGATGGCATCTACAGGTTCAGTCTACAATATGCTGATTCTATCATCATACAGAAAATTGCTTAATTCCCACTGGAAATTTGCAATAAAAAATTCTCTCCTTGAACTGCTCTTGCTTCTTTCTTTGATTAGATGATGCTATCTTTCCCACTTTTACCTGAGGACATAAAGAACATTTCAAACCCAAGTGTGTACATTTATATAGAATCTGCACATTCCATGGATATATTTGACACAGTCCACAGGAATTGACATATGCAAATAATGAGAGGTAGGCTGTTATCCGAATCTAAATAGAAAGCTCCTGTACAATTCATGCTTTGGGGAAATTTTTTGATTAATTCTCCCAGGCATTGCATTTATCACAATTCTTTTTCTCTGTTGCTGTTCCTTCACAGTCATTCCAACCTTTAAAGTAATTTGCAAGTACAGACCACAGGCACCTGAAAGTGACAGTACATGACAAGCCACTAGCGGTACATGTCTACTGTTACTCAATCCTGCAAATATATCTGTCTCTACAGTTATGTGTTGTGTCTATTCTACAATACCTTGAACATTCTATGTATTAGTAGAAGCACATCATAGGCCCCTACCCCATAGAGAAGTGTAGATGAATTTTCTAGAGTGTTAATTCTAAGGAACAGAAAGGGAAAATATTGTTCAGATAAAAATCTAGTGATTGATTCTTTCAGTTGGCCTGTACCCTGTCACAAAATCATTTCATAAACTAAAACATTATTTTGAAACACAAACAACCATTTTAGTATCTGTTTTGCAACATAATAATATCCCTAGTTTTCTAATTGTCTTCTGGTGGACTGGAGGCATTCTTTTGGAGAGAAATACCCAAGTTCAAATCTTGTCTCTAACGTATATTGGCTCTGTAGGCCTCTCTATGCCTCTAGGTGACTCTCTCATCTTAAGTTACAAATTTTTGATCTGCCTAAGTGGAAGGAGTTTCCCCAATGGGGGTTTCCCCACACCAAAGAAATCACAAGTCCAAAAAATAGAAAAATGTTATGCTATGGCTTAGGTCTTTACCATGAAGGCTAAAGCTCTGTGAACTAAAGATATAAGAATTTTTAATGTCCAGTCTGAGGAGGTGCTCGATAATGTTTTTGATGACAATAATAATTCTTATTTCAAGGACTAGTTATTATTAGTGTTCATTTGCCAAAATTATCTCTTTTACTGTGCCCAGTCTGGTTATTGCTATAATTAAAATTTGAAATACACACACACATACACACACACACACACACACACACACACACACACGGAATTTGAACATTGTTTTGATCTTATTCAGTATATTTATAGTATCATCAAACTATAGATTAAGAGTTAAAAAGGTTCTCATAGGCAATCTAGTCTAACTTTTTCACTGTACAGATGAGAAAGCCTAGGCTTAAAGAAATTCAGTGATTTTCAATTCATACTTAGAATTTTATTGTAGATCTTTTGACTGCAAATCCAGGATTCTTTACATGTTACCATATTGCTACCTTCAATTTCATAAGTACTTAGATTGTGCCAGGAATTGTGCAAGGATTGAGGCATATAGAGACAAAACAAAACAAAACAAAACAGAACAAAACAAGCAAAAACAAACAGTAACAGTTCTTGTCCCCAGGAAGCTTCTTTTCAAATGTTCTACTGCTCACTTCACTAATCTCAGAAATGGGACTGTGGGTATAAATTGATTCTTTTGCTCTTTCAACTTCAATTTCCCTAGAGCTAGCAAGATGCTTCCCTTTTGATTCCTTATTACATCAATTTAAAAAGGATAATAATTCTTAGTGTGTAAATAGATTTTTAAAGACAAAACCCTATAGGTGGGAAAGGCAGTCAGAAAATAGCTGCATGGGCTTCTGGGAAATGTAGTCCAATGGTATGTCTTATTCAGTAAGGAATGGGAGAGGAAGAAGAAACAGACAGACAGAAAGAGAGGGAGAGAGAGAGAGAGACAGAGACAGAGAGAGACAGAGACAGAGACACAGAGACAGAGAGAGAAACAGAGAGAGACAGAGACAGAGAGACAAAGAAAGGGAGAAAAAGAAGAAAGTTGGAGAAAGAGAGATGCTTTGACAGGCATTCTGATTAGAAACTAACACTGGTATAGATATAGTTTGAGCTGTACATGGTTGACTCTACCTCCTATTCAAAACCTTTGGGATGAGTGTTATTGAAACAGACTGGACTTATCAAAAGATAATGAAATGTTTTAAGTTCTCCCTCTACCTGCTGACAACAGGAATTTACTCCAAGATTCCTCTACATGTGTTATTCATAATTCTTTTTTTGTGGTACCTTAAAAATTGTCTTATTTTTAATATTAAATCATGACTGGAGATAACTTTTTTTGATGTATGTATGAAAGGGAGAAGGGAGTTTTCTCAAAATGGTAAACTAGTGGATGGCTTTTGGTCTACAGAGACATAAAAATGATAAAGGTCAAAAACCCCTGTTTTGAAATGCTAGGGTTTTTTCTGTAGTGTGAGACTGAGCCAAATTGAGAAAATACTTTATGGTTGAATTATTAATAACTTGTATAAGCTTCCAATAGTAGAAAAATATTGCCATGTTCCTTAAATCCATTATACTAGATAATGAAAGAGTATTTAATAAATAGACTCAAGTGGCAGAAGGGGGCTTGGTAAAAGTAGGATACTATTCTCAGAGGCAATAATCAGGCAAATTTATTTCTACCGTTGTGCTTTATTTGAAGGTGATCTGTCCAAAGTGAAGGGGGGAATGGATGCATTGACTAAAAAAAAAAAGTGATTATGCCCATATTCCAAAGGTGGGGGTCAACTACAAGGGAGTAGTTCTTCACCAATTTTGTTAACCTTCTTTGATAGCACCACATATGTTTTCAATAGAAACCAAAGCATATTGAGAATTTTTTTTAAATGGGTCCACCTTCTCTAGGCAACTTCAAGTTAAGGTTAACATTCATTGATTCACTCAGTTGTGCTTTTATAAACATTTCAGTAAAAGTTTATCAAGTGCTTGCTATATGCAAGGTACTTTGCTATGTGCTGGTGATACAAAATAAAAAATGAAACATACTCTGATATTAAAGAGAAGCTCATGTTAAAATGACATATAGACAGAATTATATTATACATATAATATACACAAAGTAAATACAAAATAATTACTTTTTATTATTTCACATATATATTTTAATGTACTTATTTTCTTTTTTTAGTTTTCAACATTCACTTTTATAAGATCTTAAGTTCCAAATTTTTTCTCCTTCCTTCTTTCTCCCCTAGCTAAGATGGCAAGCAATCTGATATAGATTATGCATGTACAATAATGTTAAACATATTTACACATTAGCCATGTTATAAGAGAAGAATCAGAATAAAAGGTAAAAACTACAAGAAAGAAAAAAAAAACAAAATAAAGTAAAAATAGTAGGCTATGATCTGTATTCAGACTCCATAGTTCCTTCTCTGGATGTGGACAGCATTTTCCATCATGAGTCTTTTGGAATTGTCTTAGATCATTGTATTGGTGAAAAGAGCTAAGTCTATCACAGCTAATCATCACACAGTGTTGCTGTTACTATGTACAATGTTCTCCTGGTTCTGCTCACTTTGCTTAGCCTCATTTCATGTAAGTCTTTCCAGGTTTTTCTGAAATCCACCTGCTTATCATTTTTATAGAACAAATGTATTCCATTATATTCATATGTAAGAACTTGTTCAGACATTTCCCAAAACATACCCTTAATTTCCAATTCTTTGCCACCACAAAAAGAGCTTCTATAAACAGTTTTGTACATGTGGATCTTTTCCCCGTTTTTATGATCTCTTTGTGAAAGACACCTAATAGTGGCGCTGCTGGATCAAAGAGTAAGCAGTTTTATAGTCTTTTAAGCATAGTTCCAAATTGCTCTACAGAATGGTTGGATCAATTCACAACTCCACCAACAATGTATGAATGTTCCATTTTCCCCACATCTTCTCCAACACTTGTCATTTTCCTTTTCTTTCATATTAGCCAATATGATAGGTGTACCTCAGAGCTGTTTAAATTTGCACTTCTCTAATCAATAGTGATTTAGAACATTTTTTAATATGACTATAGATAGCTTTGATTTCTTCATCTGAAAACTGCCTGTTCATAGCATTTGACTATTTATCAACGGGGGAATGATTTACATACTGATATATTTGACTTAGTCCTCTATTTATTTTAGAAATGAGGCCTTTATCAGAAACACTGGCTGTAAAAATGTTTCGTAGCTTTCTGCTTTCCTTCTAATCTGCTTTGTTTATGGAAAAAAACTTTCTAATTTAATGTATTCAAAATTATCCATTTTCCATTTCATAATGTTCTCTATCTCTTGTTTGCTCATAAATTCTTCCCTTCTCCATAGATATGACAAGTAAAGTATTCCTTGCTCTCCTATTTGCATATGGTATCACTCTTTATGTCTAAATCATGTACCCATTTTGACCTTATCTTGGTATATATTATGAGATGTTGGTCAATGCCTGTGCTCTGTCATACTATTTTCCATTTTTCCCAGCAGTTTTTGTCAAACAGTGAGCTTTTATGTCAGAAACTGGATTCTTTGGGCTTATCAAACAGTAAATTATTATAATCACTGAATACTGTGTCTTGAGTACTAAACCCATTCCACTGATCCACCACTCTCTTTCTTAGCCAGTACCAAGTAGTTTTGATGATTGCTGCTTTATAATACAATTTAAGATCTGGTACGGCTACGTCACCTTCCTTTGTATTTTTTTTCCCATTAATTCCCTTGATATTCTTGACCTTTTGTTCTTCCAGATGAATTTTGTTATCATTTTTTCTAGCTCTATAAAATATTTTTTGGTAGTTTGATTGGCATGGCACTAAATAAGTAAATTAATTTAGGTAGAATTGTAATTTTTATTATATTAGCTTGGCCTACCCGTGAGCAATTGATATTTTTCAAGTTGTTTAGATCTGACTTTATTTGTGTGAAAAGTGTTTTGTAATTGTGTTCATATAGTTACTATGTTTGTCTTAGCAAGTAGACTCCCAAATATTTTATATTATCGATGGTTATATTAAATGGAATCTTTCTTTCTATCTCTTGCTGCTGGGCTTTATCGGTATTATATATAGAAAGTCAAATGATTTATGTGGGTTTATTTTATATCCTGCAACTTTGCTAAAGTTGTTAATTTTTTAAGTAGTGTTTTAGTTGATTCTCGAGGATTCTCTAAGTATACCATCATATCATCAGCAAAAAGTGATAGTTCTGTCTCCTCCTTGCCTATTCTAATTCCTTTAATTGTTTTTTTTTCTTCTCTCACTGCTAAAGCTAACATTTCCTAGTATAATATTGAATAATAGTGGTGATAATGGCCATCATTGTTTCACCCCTCATCTTATTGGGAAAGCTTCTAGCTTATCCCCATTACATATGCTGTTTACTGATGGTTTTAGATAGATACTACTTATCATTTTAAGGAAAACTCCATTTCTTCCTATGTTCTCTAGGGTTTATAATAAGAT
Organism: Vombatus ursinus; assembly: GCF_900497805.2. Taxonomy (NCBI): domain Eukaryota; kingdom Metazoa; phylum Chordata; class Mammalia; order Diprotodontia; family Vombatidae; genus Vombatus; species Vombatus ursinus. The sequence goes on from NW_020954596.1 coordinate 67,738,652, forward strand.
TGAGTACTGCATTTTGTCAAAAGCTTTTTTCTGCATGAATTGAGATAATCATATGATTTCTGCTAGTTTTGTTATTGATATGGCTAAATATGCTGATAGTTTTTCCTAATATTGAACCACCCCTGCATTCCTCGTATAAATCCCACCCGGTCATACTGTATTATCTTCATTGTAAATTGTTGTAATCTCTTTGCTAATATTTTACTTAATTTTTTTGCATCAATATTCATTAGGGAAATTGGTCTACAGTTTTCTTTCTCTGTTTTGGCTCTTCCTGGTTTAGGTATCAACATCATATTTATGTCACAAAAAAGAATATGGTGGGACTCATTCTTTGCCTATTTTTTTCCAAATAGCTTATAAAGTATTGGAATTAAAACCCTTGCTTTTTTATTTCAGGTGAAGCATAATAGATTCTGCTCCAGCCTTTTACCTTTACTCTGTGTGTTTCTCTCTACTTCATATATATTTCTTATAAACAATATATTGCAGGATTCTGATTTTTAATCCTCTCTGCTATTCCCTTCTGTTTATGGGAGAATTCTATTTTATGGGAGAGTTCACCACATTCACATTTATAGTTATGATTAAAACTGTGTATTTCCCTCCATCCCATTTTCCCTTTGTTCTGTTTTCTCTCTTCTTTCACGTTGTGCCGCCTCACCAGTGTTTTGTTTCTTACCCCTGCCTCCCTCAGTCTTCCCTTCCTTCTATCATCCCCCCTCCCTTTACTTTCCCCTTTTCCCTCCTACTTCCCTGTAAGGTATGTCTATAGCTGACTGCATGTGTATGTTATTTCCTCTTTGAGCCAAACCCAAAGAGAGTAAGGTTCAAATAATACTCAATCTCCTCTCAACCTCTCTCTCTTTCCCGCTAGGGTAATGGGTTTTTTGCACCTCTTCATGTGATATAATTTACCCTATTCTGACTCAACCTTTCCTCTTCTTTCAGTATAATCCTTGTTTCTACCCCTTAATTTTTCTTATATCATCACATCAAAGTCAACTTATACCTACACCCTCTGTCTATGTATACCCCTTATAACCACCCTAATAAAGATACAGTTCTCAAAAGTTACAAGTATAATCTTCCCATATAAGGATTTAAACATTTTAACCTTATTGAATAATATTTTTGAGATTTTCCCCCCGTTTACTTTTTCATACTTCTCTTGAGGCTTGTATTTTAGGATCGAATATTCTGTTGAGCTCTGTCCTTTCATTAGGAAAATTTGAAAGTCCCTTATTTCATTAAATATCCATCTTTTCCTCCTGAAAGATTATGCTCAATTTTGCTGGGGAGTTGATTCCTGGTTGTAATCCAAGATCCTTTTGCCTTCTGGAATATCATATTCCAATCCCTTTAATCCTTTAATATAAAAACTGCTAAGTCCTGTACATTCCTGGCTCTGGTTTCTTCATATTTGAATTGTTTCTTTCTGGCTGCTTGCAGTATATTCTCCTTGAGCTGATAACTCTGGAATTTGGCTGTAATATTCCTTGGATATTCATTTTGTGACCTCTTTTAGGAGATGTCCAGTGGATTCTTTCAATGACTATTTTACCCTCTGGTTCTAGGACCTCAGAGCACTTTTCCTTGATAATTTCTTGAAAGATGCTATCCAGGTCCTTATTATGATCATGACTTTCAGGTAGTTCAATAATTTTTAAATTATCTCTCCTGGATCTATTTTCCAGGTCTGCTGTTTTATCAATGAGGTATTTTACATTTTCTTCTATTTTTTTTCATTCTTTTGATTTTTTTGACAAATTCTTGATGTCTCATGGAGTCATTCGATTCCACTTTTCCAATTCTAGTTTTTAAGGAATGATTTTCTTCAGTTAGCTTTTGTACCTCCTTTTCCATTTGGCCAGTTCTACGTTTTAAGGAGTTATTTAATTCAGTGGATTTTTTTTTCCATTTGGACAATTATATTTTTTAAGGAATTGTTTTCTTCAGTCAATTTAATGCTTCCTTTTCCAAGGACTCTCTCTTGCATACCTTGTATTTATTTCCCCAAGTTTTCCTCTACCTCTCTTATTTGATTTTTAGAATTTTTTATTATCTCTTCCAAGGAAGCTTTCTGGGCTTGAGACCAATTTATATTCCCTTTTGAGGTTTCACCTGTAGGCATTTTGACAGTGTTGTCCTCTTCTGAGTTTATGTTTTGATCTTTCCTATTACCATAGTAGCTTTCTATGGTGAAGGTTCTTTTATGTTTCTAGCTAATTTTTTTTCTTATTTCATGGCTTTTAAAGTTGAGTTCCACTCCTGGGACACAGGGGGCACTGTCCTAAGCTTCTTGTGCTTGGCCAGGGGCCTGGTCCCTGGCTTTATGCACTGGGGCCTCTAGCGCTGGCAGCTTGCTTACTATGCTGTGGTCAACTGATAGAGTATTGCCCATTGTTGCCTGGGTTCTGGGGCTGGCAATTTGCCTTCTGTGCTGGGGCTGCAGGCCTCACAGCTGGACTGCAGTGCCATTGGCTTGCTGAGCCAAGAACAAGGTTGCTGATCTGTGCTGTAGCTAAGAGACTCCCACTGGCTTGCATGGATGCTGTCTGTGCTGAGATGTGCTCCCCTTTTACCCAAGTGAGACAGACCTTTCCTGGAGTTCTTCTTTGTTATCTTAAGCTGGAAAATTGTTTCACTCCCATCTTTTTATTGTTTCTGTTACCCTAGAACCATTTAGAGGCTTGATATAATGTTGTTTCTGAGGGAAACTGGGGAAAGCTTAGACAACTTCCTGGCTTCTCTCCACCATCTTGGCTCTACCGCATACATACAAAATAATTCCAGGGGGAATAAGGAACACTAATGGTTATAGCGGCAATCAATCAGGAAAGGCCTTGCAGTGGAAGTTACACTTGAATTGGGTCTCGAAGGAAACTGGTAATTATGAGGCTGAAGTGAGCAAAAAGAGCACTCCTGTCATGAGGATGGCCTGGGTAAAGGCACAGAGAATAATTTATTCTCTCTACCAAGTCATTATTAAGTCATACTTCAATCCTTTCCAGAATTATTTAAGTAACTAGTACCTATAATTAATAATTGTTATAATAATTGAAAATGATATTGCCAATCTAAAGCATACCACCTCCTTATATATTAGCACAAGTAATAATTTAATAATTCTAAAATTTTACAGAGATATCAGTATTAACCTATATACAATCTGCCTACTGAGGAAGGTTGATATTAAGACTAAAGAAAGTCTCAGGCAAAGATTAATTCTCTTCAGTTCAAGATACTGGCTAGGCCTTGTGCTAGATTCCTAGGATATATAAAGATGAAAAAAGACAGTCCTTGTCTTCAAGAAGGATTAGAGTGAAATACCAATTAGCATGAAGCATGGTAGAATGTAATAAGGACAAAGGTGAGATTAGATAAATGTTCTGGAAAAAAAAGTTGAAGCACTTTATATTGGGAAGAGGGAAGGCATGTGCAATATGCAAGGCATTGTGCAAAAGCACTTTTAAAGAGATGGTGGCACCTGAGCTGACCTTAAAAGAAAAGAAACATTTCAAGAAGCTAAAACTGAAAGATGTCTATTCCAATCACTGAGGGATGGCTTGCACAAATATGTGGAAGTAGAAGAGAGCAGGATAAAAACAAACCAAAAAAAGCTTTGATTAGATTGTTAATAAAGAATAGAAATGTGAAATAAATGAAAATCACCAACAACCCACATTACTACTAATAAGAGAAATTAAAATTTATAGAACTTTGAGGTTTCACCCTATAACCATCAGACTATCAAAGTAGAAAATTTTAAATATTGGAAAAGTTAAAGGCATACAGGCACATTAATGCACACAATATTCAAATTTTTCTACTCTCTGTCTCTCTCTATGTCTGTCTCTATCTTTCTCTGTTAATTTGTCTTCTCTGAGTTTTTTCTGCCTAATATATTTATACACACATGCATACATATATGGATATACATACATATATATAGTGTGGGTGCAGAATAAGGCATTGTTGTCACTGTCTTTGGAAGAAGATTATCTTTTGATCAGAGAGAGTTACTAGAAAATATCAATATAAAAAAGCATAAATAATGAATGAAGGAAACATTTATTAAGCACTTGTGTGTCTAAGCACTGTGTTAAATAAAAGCTGAAGATACAAATAGAAAAATAAGACATTTCTTGTTCTCAGTGAGTTGACATTCTAATGGGGGTAGAAAACATATTTGGAAGGTTTCAACTGCAACTTAGATAGAAGGTCTTTTGGTCCTTAGGGTGCAGTTGCAAAGTAAAAGGCACTGAGATTGGGAATCATTTGCATATGTACAAAAATCCATGACAATGAATGTGATGCCAAGGGAAAAAGTGTAAAGAAGTGAAGATCAAAGAGAAACTCTTTGAGATATCTATTCTTAGAGAGTGGGAGGAGGAAGACAGACCTCTTCAGGAGAAGAACAAGAACAATCTGAAAGATAGGAGGAGAACCAGGAGAAAGCAGCATCTCAGAAACTTTAACACAGGAGATTATAAAAATAGGAATGAACAATAATATCAGGTTCTGCAGAAAAGTAAAGGATGAGGACTGAGAAAAGGGCCAATATATTTGGCAATTAAGATGTCATTCACCAGTGATAGGTGGAAGTTATTTGAAATTTAGTAATCTAAAAATATCTGTCTAATATCTATGCACCACTACCCCCTGAGCTACCTCCTGAAAAGTAAATTGCAAAATTTGATTTCTGCAATAGGAGATGCATAGGTTTGAATTTCCAAGGCATACTTTCCTTTCACCAAGAATGTTGAAAAATGAATAATCTCTTTGATTGTCATTTGGCATAGTCTGGCCCTGGTATGCCAGGGACCTAGTAATTCTTCCTTTTATTGATGAAGAATGTATGTCATTGTTCCCCTGACAGGAATAATGGCATAAATTCAAAAAGTTTTCTAGTGTCAGCCTAGATTTTAGCAATTCTTCATTTTCAATTTTTTATGATGGCCTGTCAAAACTTTAGCAAGACTCACATTTTAGTGGCTTAAGTCCTTGTCTTCCAGGAAGGGATGATTTTGCAAAAATCCTGTTTTCCATGAAGTACAAACTATTTAATATAAATGTACTTGGCTAATATATAATGCTAAGCTAGTATGGTAATATACTATTTCAATAACTAAGAATCTGGTCCTATCTGTCAATATAATTTTTGGCAGCAGGGGTCTTAACCCATGGTATCACCAGTATTAGAAAACTCCATATGAGGAGAGTCCCTGCACCATGCATGTATACCACTCCTCTGAAACTAATTATTTTAGAGGTTGCCAAGAGCACTGAGAGGTTAAAAGCCTTGTCGTTTGTCAAATAGCTAGTATTAGACAGAAGCAGCTCTTGAACCTAGATAGACCATGCTGTCTCTCATCAGCCTAATTATAGGCATTTATTTGTCTCCCTTTCTGGTCTACTTGCAAGAAGTTGGCTATCACCCTCAAGTTCAACTCTTTTAAGGGAAACCTGGGATGCATGGCAAATCATTTGACCAATCAGTGGCTATGTCCCCATTCTAATTCTATTCTGGGGAGTTGTCACATACTTCATAGAGGAATATATTTATAAGGAATATCAAATTGTAATAGATTTGCAGTTTCATGTGCAATCATCTTTTTTTCTAGCGTTATGTTATAGAAATGCTTGTTCTATTTCTTAAGTTCAGAATAAAATAAATTAAATTAAAAAAAGCCACTACTGAAGACCTAGCTGGGGCCCCTTGAGCTATTCCTTTCTGCTGCTTGACTCTTATCTGTCAGGGCTAGTTCTATGTCAATAAGCTGGGAGGTGGGGGGATGCCCAATATCCACATCACAAATATACTTAAAATATCAACCAATTCAGCAAATATTTGTTGATGTTCTTGTTAACTCTGCTAGATCCTCCAATCCATTTAATTTAAATCTATTAGGATTTTTTAAGCACTATGTTAAGTGTTGGCCGCTAGATGACTCAGGAGAGCACTAGGCATGGAGTCAGGAAAACCTAAGATCAAATCTAACCTCAGACACTCACTAGCTATGTGACCGTGGGTGAGTCATTTAATCTGTTTTTTTTTTAATCCACTGGAGAAGGAAATGGCAAACTACTCCAGTATCTTTGCCAAGAAAATCCCATACAGGTCACAAACAGTCAGACTAAACAACAAAAACAATAACAGTAAATGGGTTTGTTGCCATCTTTACAAAGATAGAAATGGTCTTTGCACTCAAACTACTTTATTGAAAGTATATTTATTTATTTTATTTTGCCAGTTTATTTTGCCATGTGGGGATAAAAATAAATATAAGAAATAGGTCATGGTCACTGTCCTCAATCACATCTTCTAATGTTTATGAAACAATTACATGAAAACCAAAGTAATCCATAATTATATTTCCTCATCTTTAAGATGAAGAAGTTGGGTAAGACAATATCTAAATTACACCCTGACTCACTATGATTCTAAGAATTAGGTGGTGAGGTAAGGATGAACAGTACAGTTATAGTTCATATTCGCTTCTTGGAAAGTCTTAATAATTTGCACTCAAGTGTCTGCTTGCATTGGAGATCTCATGTTACCATTGATCAGCTATGAAATGGGTCAGTGTGACAGAAATACTAATGAAAGATTTTATAAAGGACATACTCCTTTTGTTCTGCATGCATGGATTTATTGACAGCAAACATAAAGAGAAAATGAGACTGGGATATAAAATAATCTTGGGAAAATGTTGCTATATGAAATTGAAAAACAGTTTTATAACATATTTTATTTCATTTGAACTCACAATAGCAAACCATGACAATTTTTAAAATTATCTTTAAAGCTTTAAAATTAGGTTTTTTTTTGTTTCAGTCAAAAAGAAAATAAGGCAAATGCAAATTTTCAACGATGAATGATTCATAATGTAAACCCTAAGTCATCTTTATGACTTGGCTGAAACAATTATTTATGAACAATTTATATATATTACAGGAGGACCTAACTTAGAGAAATTATAAATTGTCTTTCAAATTTTTGTTTTGTATGATAATCATAATATTTCTCCATAGAAACAATATTACAATTAGTGATTAGATTCTTAGAATAGCCAACATATATATGTATTTAACTTGTAATGTAGATGAAATTTAATATTAGCCAGAGTTTTGAGTCCAGGGAAAAGAGGATTGTCTTTGTAGGAGAAAGAAGAAAGATGAAAGAACATAGATAGGTCATAGTATTCCTCCCCATTCCTTGGCATAGGCAAAAATTCTTGGATAGACCAGATTTATATTCAGTGCCTTCCTACCATTCTTTCTCTACCATCTTTTCACTCACTAGTTACTTGTTCTGCTGTGATATCCCACATAGGCTCACCCTACCCTACAAAAATTGCTTATGTTCAAATTCCCAAATTCCTTCTTTCTATCTCCCCACTACACCCATCAAAATTCTCATTCCTATATCTAGTTAAGAATAATGCCATCTGACAAATGCGTGAATTATATATGCTTCTAAAAGAACTGAAAGTTCTTAACCTAATGAATGTCTAACTGGTATAATTCCAGGCAATATAGAAAAATGAAGTTGAAATTTTATCTTTTTTCCAAGTTCTCAATATGTAGGCATGTCGAATAGGACCTACTTAACTTTGATGTAGGCCCAAGTTTTTCTAGGACTCTCTTCAAAGGCCAACTACTTCAACCTGCTATTTATTTTTATAGATTTTCTCACCTCTATTTCTGAAGTCACAAGCTTTAAAAAAAAAAAACAACCTATAGTTTTCTTCTCACATACTTAAAGGGGACTAATGATTGCTATGTGTACTGTTTTACATATATATATGTATATATACACACACACACACATATATGTATATACACACACACACGTATGTATATATGTATATATGTATAATATATATATATATCAATATCATCTATATAATCTATATCTATGTTTAGTATACTATAATGTACCATATACATATAGATAGATTGATAGATAACAATGTATATATTGTAATGGGGGCCAAGATGGTAGATTTGATATTTGTGTCATTCTTTAACTGGCTATTTCATATTACTTAACTTTCAACTATCTCTAAAAGTGCATTCAAACATTTAATGGTACATGGAAATAATAAGTGCCTTATAGCACATTCTAGAACTTTGGTTGACTGCACTCAAGTAGACAGTGACTAAAAGACTTAGCAATTTGATATCTAATTATTCATAGTTCTGTATTTTACTTTACTGTGGTACCATTCTGTAATGGGGGCAACTAGTTGTCATAGTGGATAGAGTGTGGGTCTAAAGTCAGAAAAACTCATCTTCTTGAGTTCAAATCTGGCCTCAGAAACTTAATAGCTGTGTGACCTCAATTCTCTTTGCCTCAGTTTCCTTATCTGTAAAATGAGCTGGAGAAGGAAATGGCAAACTACTCTAGTATCTCCAAGAGTTGTACATGACTGAAATGACTGAACAACTCTGTAATGGTCTTCTGAATTCTCCATTTCCATCTTATCAGTTGGGCATTTGGCCTTATTCAGAAAAGGGGTCAGTAGACAGAGAACTGGTCTCAGAGCCAGGAAAGCCTGAGTTGAAGTCCTGTCCCAGATATCTACTGGCTGGGTGAACTTGGGAGAATCATTTATCTTTTAGTACTTCAAGCACTGCTCTAAGACTAAGTTGTAGTGAAAGTGCCTACGTGAATTGGAATAGAAATTTTAGTCATCTGAGAGTTCTCTATACCAGTGAAATCACAAATCCAGAACATATTCCTAACCTCAATTTGCAGGCTTATCTCTGTCCTTCCCAGTCATTAAATAAAAAAAAAATGTGTCATTAGGATACTATTGTTTCCTTCAATTGATTACATGTGTATGAGAGTATTGTGAACATAGAGCGGATGGGGGCACAAATGTGAAATCAGTCAGCACTGCAAGAAAGCATGAGACCATGTTGTACAGTGATAACAGAGGAGTTTATATTTTATCCTAGATCAATAGGGTAGTTTTGCAGCTTTGTAAGGTTAGAAGTGACATGGTCAGACTTGTATTTTAATAACAAGGATTTGGTGATTCTGTGAACGTGGAATTAGAGTGGAGAGAGACTGGAGGCAGACTAAGTAATTATGAGGCTATTTTACCAATACAAGTAAGAAGTTTTGAGGGCCTGAATAAGGGAATTTGGTATTTAGATGGGGAAGGTGAAATCAACAAGACTCAGCAAGTGACCAGATATGGAGATGAGGCAAAATGAAAAGTAAGGAGTGACTATGAAGTTGTAACCTGAATTACCAGAAGGATTCTTATTTGTGCTTCTATTCTGACTTTAGTTTCCCAAGTAGTTAAGTTTATTGTCCTTGAACCCTGTTCCTGGTATCTGCTGTTACATGGACTGATAACCTATTTATTAATTCTTGATTTGCTTGCCATTTAGACCATTACTGATTGCCAGATTCACTACCTCTCAAAAACCCTGTGCCCAGGACTCTGGAAGATTGCTGTTGGTTTTTTAATATCTGTACTTTTTCTCTTAGATTTCTCAGTTGCATATCTACTTTCTAGACTCTAAACCCAGCTTGCTAAATTCATAAAGGACCCCTTACTGTTGTACCATCTTTAGACGTTCATGGTATATACGTCCAGATTCTTAGGCATGAACTTCCCACACCAACCCATCCTGTGGAGATCTGATCCCCAGTTATAATACAGATAGTTATTATGGGATAGTGTTCTGTTGTCTGTCTTACTTATGAGCACTATCTCCACTAATAAGCATATAAAAAGAGAAAACATTTATGCTAAAGTCTTATTTAGTGCCCTTGAATGAAGACAATGTTCCCACATGGGATGCCCATGGATTATTAAGTGTGTACTGCTATACACATGGTTTAGGACCAGATTAAGAAGAATAGTGAAAGAGCAAATAGTTCAGTGAAACAAGTACCCAAACTAACAAATTCTGTTTTACTGCCTGCCGGCTTATCTTCCCCGTTAAGAAGAAACATTCATTTCCCTAGTGGTGTTGATGTCAAGAGTACAACTATTTGAATTTGGAGCAATTGTGTGAATAACCCAGCCCTTTAAAGCTGTCATGGGGACAGTTGGTTCTTTTTTTCAGTACTCAGTTATAATGACTAAGCTACAGAAAATATCCTGAGCAAATCAATACTTGGCACAATTGTGATATTGAATGAATTGGTTTTGGCATCCTACGCCTCCCATTTTTGCTGCCTTGTCTCTCCCCACTCCTTTTTACAATGTTCCTCTGTAGTCATTTAGACCCTCAATATCCTTATCTTGTCAATAGTCAGTGATCAGTCAGCAAACATTTATTAAATGCCTACTATGTGCCAGGAATTGTACTAAGCACCAACCCTGCTTTCTTCTTTCTCACAGAATCTCTGATTTTGAGAGTAGGAAGGAACCTCAGCTTACTTCTCCAACCCCTACCATAAAGGAATCCTAACCATAACCTACCTGACAAGTGGTCATCCAGTCTGTGCTTGAAAACTTTCAGAGAGTGAGGCTACCACATCTTGAAGTAACTCATTGTAACTTTGAGCAACTCTAATTTCTTAGGAAGATTTTTCTGACATCATTCCTAGATTAGTCTCTGCAATTTCTACCCATTGCTCCTAGTTCAGCCACCTGGGATGAATCAGAACAAGACAGCAATCATATCCTGTTTGAATCTTCTCTTCCCCAGAATAAAGATCTTGCTTTTTCAGTTGATTGTCATGTGGTATGGACTCAAGACCCTTTAGCATCTTAGTTGTCTTTTTTTGGATGCTCTTCACTCTGTCAATGTCATTTCTAAATTGCAGTGTCCAAAAGTGAATATAGTTCTCCTGATATGGTTCAGCCGGATCAGAGTGTAGAAGGATGATCATCTTATTTCTTGAAAGTATGCAGCCCGATAGCTGATAATTTTGATAATGACTATAATCCAAATCTGTTTTCAGCAAAGGACTTGGAGGGAGCCATTTATATTTCTGTTCTTGCAAACCTTAAAATAATATGTAGCTGCTGGCTATTGTTATTGTTGTTGATGATATTATTATTATCATTATTTGATTTCCTGTATAGCTTTGGATAAGTTATTTAATTTATCAGGGACTTAGTTTCCTATTAGCAAAGTGATTTAGACCACATAATCTCTAAAGGACCCTTCCAACTTTGAATTGTGGGAAACTTTAGTGTATAGATAATGTGAATGTGTTACCTTTCCAAGGTATGTGTTTGCATTTTAAATGATCTCTAATGTTGTGGAATGAAGACCATTGACCTCTTTTAAAAAATAATTTCGAACAATATCAACAAAAGCGAAGACGGTATTATCAGCAACACATCCTTACAGTTGATAGAAAACTATTTTGTCTGTGACTAGCTAGGGCAGGCTTAGAACTTGTGAGACTAATTAATATGGTATAATTGAATTCTTTCTTAGAATACCAGAAGTCTGATACCAGATTTGTCCCAGGTATCCAGATTGCTGATATTTTGTTCTATATTATTTTCACAGTAAACACCATCAGGTGTTTATAAAATCACTAGTTATAAATGGGACTCTAAAGAGAAGTTTATTTTGTAAATCTTTCTGCAAGAGACTAGAGTGAAAAGCAAATATATTTTATTTAGACAAACTAACAATCATATTTATGGTAGGAAACTGCTTTTCATTGTTCTGTTTGCTTTGTGCTCTCTTTAATCCATCTTAAATTATTCTCCCTGTGGAATAATTTTTTTTTTTTGCTATTTGATCCATCTATTTTCTACAAGTCAAGAGAACTCTTTATTTCTGGAGCAATCCCCAAACCTCAAATATATAAAGAATGGATAGTTTCTCCTGTGACTTGGTGTCTGTGACATGCATATTATTCTATGACCTTTGTGTTATGTTCTGAGTTTGTGTTATACTCAATCATTAAGGTTGTTTTTAGCTAAAAATTGCAACTAAATTATAAACCACTTTCAGGGGTGCTTGTTATACACAGTAATGAAAGGCTTTTGAAAACAATTTAGGGAGTGTGCATTCTATAAAACTGTGTAGTGTTGGCTCAAAATTACATTATCAGGCACCAGGGCTTGTCTGGTGAGTGTTAGCTAGAGTTAAAATGACACTTTTGGCCATTGATGACAAATTGTTATTGCCTCTCCTGCAGTGAAGCTCCCCATCTATCCATCAGTTAGTTTTCCCCTTCTCAAGTATTCTTTTGAGTTGAGATTCACTTTATCTTTTCTTATAAACAACAATTCCCTAGCTAAAAGATCAAAATCTGTTCAATTCAATAAAATGTCTGTACCCCTTTCTTCCCTCTTGGCACCCCTACTTTCCCATACAGTCTAAGTATTCCCTTTCTCTAGGGCCCTATCTCAAGCCCAATTTCTATCAGCCCCTACCTACTCAGGTGTCAAGTGATAACTACTTGAAAGATTAAGATTTTAACATTTCTCCAAACCCTGCCCTATTCTGTAAACAAGGCAGAGAAATTAGGAATCTGGCTACTGTGTGGTTATAGGGATGCTGGGAAATAACCCCTTGTATATGTGTAAATGTCTTCTGTTCCTATAAGTCTTTACCAAGTATTTGCTGCTGCAGAAAATAGGGGAAAAGAATTTCATTTCACAATTAGGGATGAGGTATAAATAAAAATGCCTCAGTAGGAAGTAACATATTGACTTAGTCTTAGATTTATACCAAGGTCATCCTAAAGAACAGTTTATAGGAATAAGGAGAAAACAATTTTAAATACTGCCCAGGGGTAAAGCTTTGCCCTTCTCTGGTATATTTGAATTTTAATGGAAATTATAGGATTTAAAGTTAGAAGACAGTTTAAATATCATCTAGTTTAACCCTTTTATATGTATATATATATGTTTGTGTATATATATGTGTATATATAGTATTTATTAATACATTATTAATAATATTCCAGGTATAGCCAATAGGCAAATGCTTACTTGTGAAGTGGGCAACACACAGAAACATTTTCCTTCTGGGTGATTATTAGAATATATGTTCAGGCCTCCCTTCTAGTCTTTTTGTTGAATTTCTCTGACTTTGGATCATCCTGCACATCTTTTCTATCTTCACCTTTTTAAAGAGGGAGAATTTGCAGTGTGACCTCATCTCAGTCATCTAACCATTCCAGAGTGAAAATGTTTATAAGACCTGTCTTCTCAATTTCCAGTCCAGTGATTACCATGTACTTATTTTGCATGACACATTATGCAAAAAAAATCAATTTGGAATGAAAATATCCTATTCTTTTATGTTTATTTAATTTAGCAAAAGGATAATTAAAGGAAAACAAATGAGATGCCTGGAATTTTAGCTTCTTTCTGATAGCAGCAATTGTATTCCTCTGTATTTGGGTTTATATGGGCATTATCAGTATAATCATGAAAATGTATAAGTAGGTTAATATATACTACAACATAATTAAATCACGTGGAAATTAAAAATAAAGCCTAAAACAAAAAAAATTTAAAAAATAAGGGACTATATCACTAGTTAATGAACTCTGAGATATATTCTGCTAATTTGATTCTATTGCCACCAGTGATTATGTTGTTAGTGATGAAATATATTTCTAAAAACAATGAATAATGACAGGGAATGGTTAAATATCAAATTAAATTCCTCCTCTGATCTCTTATAATTAATCCAAATAAGTTGCACTCTCATGGTAGGCCTAACTTACTCAAACATTATCTATATTAACCTGGAAAAGGACATTTATAGATTTCTCTTAGAGCACTGACTTTTGGAATTCTTAGCTCTGACAGATTTTCTGGTTGCCAGTAAAAGAAAGATAACTAAATAAATGAAATTAAAAATTATGAATTAATTGAAAGTTTCAACTACAGTCATCAAAGCACCATGATAACCCTTGTAACTAATTATTTCCAGCAACTAATGAGCAAACTCTACCATCAATTGACATTAAGTGGCAGAATTTTTGATGCCATTCCCATGTTTAGGATTTTCACAAGAAAAGTCTTAATTGCATCTCATTCTCTCTCTCTCTCTCTCTCTCTCTCTCTCTCTCTCTCTCTCTCTCTGTCTGTCTCTTCATATTATAAGCAACATGGGAAGATTTCATTGATTTTTTTTTTACCTGTGATTTATTTGGTGATTTACTTTCCTTCCTGGATGAGGAAATTTTCTCTATCATTGAAGTTCAACAATGGTTCTGCAACTTGTCATCTGAGAATTGTGTGGGGCACTGGTTTTGTGTCACACAGTCAGCATGTGACACAACTAGGACTTCAACCCAAGTCTTCCTGACACCAAGCTGGCATCTGCTATGCCATGTTTTTTTTTCTGCCAAGCAAATAGTACATACTAAAACTTAATGTCAGTCTAATTCAGATCTTAAAATTTTATTATAAGCACTTCTAATAGTGTATCTTTTGTTCTTAGTCCTTCTAGAGTATGAAAGAAAAATAAAATTGTTCTAGTACTTGACCTAATGAGATTATGAGATTATTATTACTAATATTATACCCTAAGGATGTTATTGAAAGAAAAATATTCAGATGCAAAAAAAAATTATAACAGCATTATTTGTAATGATAAAAAAAAACACAACTGGAAATAACCCCTGGGTCCAATGATTGAGGAACGGCTAAACAAATTGTGCCATGAGGATACAATGGGATATTATTACACCATGTGAAATGACAAATATACAAAATACAAAGAATATGGAAAGACATATGAAATGACGAAGGAGGAAAACAGAATGAGAACAAGAATATACATGCCAAAACCATGCAAATAATAATAATAACAACAACAATATTGAGAAAAATGAACAGAACAGTTCAGAAGGTAATAAAGAAACAGGATGTTATATTTATGATTCTTTTAAAGTTCATAACATACATATTTTGTTAACAAACTATAAATAAAATAATTTGAAGTTTGGGGATTTTTGGTACTTATATGTGTAATGTGGATATTTTAGTTGGTGATTATTAACTTTCTATTTAAAATTTTAAGAAAAATTGCTCAAATTATTAGGTGTTTGATAGTATTTGAATTTGTAGTGAGGAGGGAAAGTGGGGACATATTGCTGTATTCTATATGCATATGCATTTTGTTTTATAATGATTATAAAAGCATGTAGTTTCTAGAAGCCATTTTCAGAGAGGAGGATCCCCCAAATGGACCATGACTTGTTTTCCTTAGATAAGATAGGTGTTGAAGCCAGTATCTTAAAACAAAGAAGCATCATAGGTTTATAAAGGTACTTCAGAAGGGTGTATTTGCTTTGAATGTAATGAACTTGGTAAGCATAGCAGCCTAATGGACCAGGTCGTAAGCCTGATCCTACTACAGAGCAAAGGAAGAAACAACAATTTCACCAAGGGCAATATTGTCCAGAGGAATCTTGGATTCTTAGAATTGAAAAAGACCTTACAAATCATCTAATCTAATCCCACCTGCAAATTCCTAACAAGTGGTCATCCAACCTTTGCTGTAGGATCTTGGCTATCCCATGAGGAAGCTGATCCATTTTCATGTAATCATTTTCATGTAAGAAAGTCTTGCTCAACACTAATTATGTGCCATGGGAATTTAAGCAAAGGAAAGATTACTTGGGTTGGATTTGTCAATGAAACTTGGCACAGTAGCAAAGGTTGTCTGTTTGAAATATATAACTAGAATCCCCCTTTCTTTCTCCCCTCTTCCCTTCCACGTACCCATATTTTAGCCTATCCTAAGTTCTTCCTCTTTGAGGAAATCTTTTCTATTCCAAACTGCAACCATTTCTCTTTTCTTCTGAATCTCCTTACATTTGTAGCCAGATTCCATAGCTGGGCACTTTATTCTTCTCTCATAGAATGTCTCCCTAGCCAGATTGTGAGCTCCTTCAATTCTTCTCTGTCTTTTATAGGTCCATTAGCACTTAGGACTTCAAATACTACATTGATATGTGATGATATGTGGATGAATACTCCTACTACTAAGGAGATCACAACTATAAAGCACTAAATTTGGAATCAGAGGACCTGGGTTAAAAATATTACCTCAGTAATTCATTGGCTCTGTACCCTATGGCAAGGTGCCTCACCTCTACGGGACTTAGTTTTTTTTTTTTTTTTAATAGATGAAGGTGGGGGGTATGCATTGATAAAGTGCCTATTTTGTGTCAGGCTCTGTACTAAGCCTTTTTTTCTTTTTTACAAATATTATCTCATTTGATCCCCACGAGAACCTTGTGAGGTAGGTACTATTATTATTTCTATTTTACAGTTGAGGAGACTGAGGCAAACAGAGGTTAAATGACTTGCCAAGGATCACACACATAGTAAGCATCTGAGATCATGTTTGAACTCAGGTCCTGACTACAGGCCTAATGTTCTATTCACAGTGCCACTAGCTGGTCCAAAATAACGGGGCTTGTCTCTAAATCTATGTCTCTATGATTCTTGATTTCTTGGTAGAATAATTTTGATAGTTGTTATTGCTAAAAATAAATCAGTACCTTGTAGCAAATTTAGCAGTACGTATTTCTGAAATTTGGCTGGCCTCAGTGATGATAATAGGTCAATAGATCAGTAAATACTTCAACTATTGACTAATTGATATTGCTTAGATGAAGAAGGTAATATTAAATAAAGTGTAGCCTATCTGATGGCCCAGGCATATAAACATAGTTACTAGGGAGTCTAAGCCTTGAGGGTCTCCTGACTTCAGGAGTTATGAGCTCTGGTACACTAAGACTATCAGATGCCTATACTAAATTCAGCAGTAGTATGGAAAATCCCCAAGAACAGGAGTTGGGGGCCACCAGATTGCCAAAAGAGGGGCCCAGGTCAGAAACATAACAGGTCAAAGCCTCTGGGCTTATGAGAGTAAAACTAGGCTCATGAGTAGCCCCTGTACTTCTAGCCCAGGTGAGATGGGGAGACTCAGTTGAAAGAAAGAAGGAAAGAAGCAAGGAAGAAAGAAAGGAAGAAAGGAAGGAAGGAAGGAAGGAAAAGAAAAGAAGAAAAAGAAAGGAAGAAAGAAAGAGTGTGGATAATTATTCTTTGACATATATTATAAAGTCTATGGCCTTTTCCATAATCATCAAGCAGAAAGATTTATTAACCATCCACCACAGAAAGGACTTTTTATGGAGCTGGAGTATTACAAAGAGATACAGCATGGTGTCTGCTTTCAAGAAACCCGTGATTCAATAGGAAAGATAAAATTGATATAACATGCACCCATCATGGAATGGCACACTCCTGGATCAAAAGTGGGAATCAGAGACCATCTGTTTCAGCTTTTACAGCATGAATCTTTCCTACAGCATTCCAAGAAATGTGTAGCTAGCCTTTGAAGATCTCTAATAATTAATATCTCATTACCTTCCTCTTGTTGTCCTTTGTAAAATTATTTAAAAAAAAGAATTGTAGACAAAATTCTAGATATGGCTTAACCAAAGCATAGTGAGATTCTCACTTCTCCTGTTCAGGTCACTGTATCAATTAATGAATCAATTAATCAGTGGATCAATTAATGAGTGAGAAAGGCAACAGGCTATAAATCTAAGTGGAATACAGTTTGGGTGCAATTAGGGAACTGTGTTTTATAGCTACAAATCAGAGGCAAAGAGGTAAAAAGGATTTCCTTAGGTCATAGCCAAATAAGTCCAAAGCAGGAATTCTTAACCTTTGGCAGGAAGGGGGTGGAAGGGTGCATTATGGACTCCTTTGGCTTTCTGATGAAACCCATTGACTTATCAGAACAATATATTTAAATACACAATATATAATACACAAAATTACAAAGGAAAACAATTTTATTGAAATCAGTTATAAAAACATATTAAAAAACACATTAATGAAGCACTTGTTAAGAACCCCTGGTCTACAGTAAAGTATTTCATAATAAAATACTTGAACTAGAGGTCTCCTGGAGGGAAGTAGCTATCATATACTGTACCTCCATCCAAGTAACTGAAAGATTAGCAGCTTTTCCAGGTAAACACAAACAGGAAAGCTAGAACTAAGATAACATCACAGACATGACCTGGCTGGCCTTCTTGAATGGGAACAAACATTTCTTTTATACCAGGCAGACTAGGGATGCCTGGTCAGTGTGTCTCCAGAGCATCAAAGCTGCAAGTCAGAATGTGAGAAATATTTAAGGGCTTCCTCAGCAGATTATGCTCTCCTATTATTTTCATGGCAACTTAAAAAAATTGTAATCTTTTGTTCTTGCTAGACAGAATTTTTTTGAAAATACTACTCACACCTTCTCCTGCTCTGCAAGTATTCTATAGAGGTAACTAGATGGTACAATGGATAGAGCCCTAGATTTTGAGTCAGAAAGAATGGAATTCAAATCTGACCTCAAACACCCATTAGCCACATGATTTGGGGAAAATTATTCTGCTTTAATTTGTTTGCCTCAGTTTCCTCAGCTATAAAATGGAGATAACATTACCTACCACAGCATCTACTTTGCAGGGTTATTGTGAGGACCATATGAGATATTTGTAAAACATTTAGCACAGGACCTGGAATGGCACATAGCACTCTATAAACGTTTATTCCCTTCCCCACTCCTTTCTAATAATAAAGATTTCAAAGAAGAAATCTCATTCTCTTCTAATGTTTTTGTTGTATGACCTTTATATTCAGACCATGTATTGATTATACATGTATAGTGGTAAGTGGTTGTTCTAGTATTTTTTATACTGGGCAGTTAGTGATTGTTTTAGATCCATCACACATCTGATTTTCTATGTGTCTATCATTCTTAGGTACAGCAAGGACAGAATTCAAACTACTGACTTCTAATTTTTTCAAAGACCACAAGGGAGCATTTAGTTTTGTGCAAAATTTCAATTTCTATCTGATTTTAAAATAGTAATTGCTGCCTTGGTGACCTGGGCAAGTCACTTAATCCTGTTTAACTCAGTTTCCCTCCACCCAAAAGAATAGGATCACAAAGAGTTGGATATGACTGAAAAGCCTCAACAACTCTCTTTCTCTCTACACACATAAACACACCCCCACTTATGTGTGTGTTATGTTTATAAAGTTTGTTATATATGTGTGTATATTGTGTATTATATATTTATAAAGTTTATATATGTATATATGTGTATTAAAATCAAAGCATTTCTAGAGAGATGCTCTAGAAGAGACATATTGCAGAAAGAGTAAGGCCTAAGAAGAGGATTCTGGGAAGATGGCACAGTACTTCAGAAAATATCAAGCTCTCAAGATTTTCTTCCACAAAAGAGATAAAAAACACCTCTGGGCAAACATAGAGCAATGAAAACAAACAATAGCAGGGGCAGAACAGCGGTCCTCAAGGGACAATTGAAGAAGATCTGAAGAAAAATCCTAGGACAAGATTTCCTCCCTATGAAGAGTAAATACCTCCAGGCTAGGGCCCACTTAAACAAGAAGGGGCAAGCCTTGGGGTTAGCTGTTTTGGGAGGCTGCCTTGGCCCTAGCCACAGGAACTTTTACCACTGGGAGAGTGAAGGGAGTTGCGCGCTGACCTGGGGAAGATCTAGGGGACCTCTGCTGACAAGGAACGCCAGACCCAGCTGTGCTGCGGGGATGCAGTGGGGGCATAGGAGGAACCAGCACAGCCTGGTGAGTGCAGAAGCAGTGGGCACTTACAGGAGGCTGGAGATCTTGGTTTGAGTTCAAGCTAAGAAGGAGAACTGAAGAGGATCAGAGGCCAAAGGCATGATCTCCCATACTACAGGACTAGAGGTGATTATAAAAACTAAATTATTACCAAAAAAATGCATAGGCAAAGGAGAAAAAATCCAACCAAAGAGAGCTACTATAGGAATAGAGAAGATTGGGCCTCATCTTCAGAGGAGGATACTGAAACAAAGAAACTCTCTTCTACCCCAAAAAGTAAAGTCACATGGTCACCTGACCAAAAAGAATCCATTGAAGAACTTAAAAAAGATTTTGAAAACCAAATGAGAAGGGGCAGCTAGGTGGTGCAGAAGATAGAGCAGCGGCCCTGAAGTCAGGAGTACCTGAGTTCAAATCTGGCCTCAGACCAAACACTTGACACTTACTAGCTGTGTGACCCGGGGCAAGTCACTTAACCCCAACTGCCAAAAAAAACCAAAAACAAATGAGAGAGATTGAGGAAAAACTAAAAAAGAAAAATAAGACTAATATAAGAAAAACAAGAAGATTGTGAAAAAAAAGTCAACCAATTAGAAAAGGAGATCCAGAATCTTAAGCAAGAAAATGACTCCTTGAAAATCAGAATTGGGCAAGGCGAAGCCAGAAAAGTTATAAGAGATGAAAAAATTAAAAAAAACCCAAAATATAAAGCATGAAAAAATAGAAGAGAATGTGAAACATCTCATAAGAGGATCTAGAGAACAGATCAAGAAGACAAAACATAAGAATAATTGGACTACCTGAAAGTTCTGATCAAAAAAAGAATCTTGGTACAATAATACAAGAAATAATTAAAGAAAATTGTCCTGAAGCATTAGAACAGGAGGGGAAGTAGGAAAAAAATCCACTGATTACCACCTGAAAGAGATATTACAAGGAAAACTCACAGGAATATTATAGCCAAATTTCGAAAACCCCAGATCAAGGACAAAATATTTTCAGCAATAAGAAAAAAACAATTTATATATGGCAGTACAATTAGAATTACACAAGACCTAGCAGTGGCAACACTAAAAGACTCCAGGTCTTGGAACACTACATATTGAAGAGCAAAAGAACTGGGCTTCTAGCCAAAAATATCATACCCTGCAAAGCTAAGCATAATTCTGAATGAAAAAAAATGGACATTTGATCAATTGTCATACTTTTAGGACTTTGTTAAAACAAAATAAAACAAAACAAAACAAAACAAAAAACAAACTCTGAACTCAACAGAAGATTTGACACACAAGAGGCAAGGGAAATATAAGGTACATACAAAAGACTAATTACAAGGGACTAAATAAGGATAGAATGTTTATCTTTTATGTTTGTAATGTGCAAAACATATGTCTAAGATTGATATGTTAGGTAGCTTTTAAGAAAGATTAGGGTAGTCCTGAGTATGATATGACTTCAAATAGTAAAAACCATTCAAGAACAGCTAAAAGAGTAATTATCTTTTACAAATGAAGTGCAACAGGAAGAACCAATACAGAGGAATTAGATGGGGAAGGGGCTGTTAGTTCTGGAAAGCTACTCTCATTGGGAATGGGTTTAAGAGATACATTTAGAAGAATATAAAAGTCTTTTAAATTTAGAAAGAAACAAAACTGTAAGGGGTTAGGAAGGGGGAGAGGATAAAGGAGGGATCTTTAAGGGGAGGGTGAAGGGATAGGTTAAAAGGGGGTTATAGAAAGGAGTTTAGATTTAGGGGAATGGGAGGATAATGGAGAGATTGATGGAGTGAGGCTGAGTTAAGTAATAGGAGGGTAAGCTAACAGGTAGAAGTAAAGTACAGGAGTTAGGAGAGATAGAAAAAAGAGATATGCACAAACATAAAAAACACAGATTAGGAGTAGAATCTCTTAGGGAAAGGATATGTCTATGTATGTGTATATATATATTATATATATATAAGGTATGTATATATTGATACCTATACATAAATATTTCCATGCTCAATTGTAACCTTGACTTGGTGGGTAGGGGAAGGAAGGGGGAAAAAAGAACGAAGTAAAAAGTGTACAGCAGAGAACAAAAGAAAACCTACAAGGGCACAAAGAAAAGATGGACAGCTTTCAACATAACGTACAGTATTTAATATATAGACTTTCTTGAAATGAAGAGTTATTGCTATATGTTTTGAATCCTCTCCTATGTTCTGCTGTGCACATTAAAAATTTTAAAAATAAATGAATAAAAAAATCAAACCGAAAAAAGAATAAGGTCTAGATGAGAAAGAAGCAGAAGATCAAGACCTTGGGGTCCATAATTCACTATAGTGATCCTAGTATTCTCACTTTTCTCATTTAGAGTGGTGGTGGCTTTCTCAACCACATTCTCCCACATTGCTAATAGAAATTAGGGTTCATTCCATGACCAATTTCCAGAAGCTCTCCAAACTCATTCTATAACTGAAACCATTTATATTATGAAGGTCTTATTGTGCTACTATAGGCTGCCTCATAGCTCTTGAAGAAAAGAAAATGTGAGTAGAACATGACTTCTGACTTCAAATATTTGAATTCAAATTTAATTTGTCCAATGAAAGATGGCCCCAGAACTCAGGAGTAGAACCAATAAGATAGAAGTTACAAGGAGGCATATTCCTTAATATCTAGGTTTTCTTGAAATAAAGAATTATTGCTATATATGTTGAATCCTCTCCTATGTTCTGCTGTGCACATTAAAAATTTAAAAAATAAATAAATAAAAAATAAAACATATTCCTTCTGTGACACAAGCTCATTGGGCAAAGAACTTTTTGGCCTAAACTCAAATACAAGTCTGTCAGTAGAACATTCAATATCTTTTTACTGGTGTCTAGTGTTCATCAGACCTGTGGCTGACAAAATCCATTGATGGAAATAAGGGCAGAATTCTTGCTTGCCTTGCAGGAGTGAAGATTAGACAGCTCAAAACCACAACTGTTTTTGAGTTGTGCCCTCTGTGACCAGCAGTGCCCTTCCATGAACTTTTTGTTTTTATGGAAGGTGATTGAGAAAGTTGTCTAAATGCAGCACATGGGTCATGCCAGATCTTTAATATTTTGTGGCTCCTTATAAGCCTAAAATGGCCTATGTGTGGCTCTAATCTGGGTGATTGATGATCACATCTAAGAAGCAGAGGAAGGTCATATGTTCAATTTGATACTCTTAGATCTCTTTTTGTCATGTTGGACAAGGGTTTAGAAAAGGTATTTTGCTTCATTGTTGTGAATAAATGCTTTTTTGGAACAAATATATGGAAATGATAGTAAGAAGAATTAATCAGGTGAGCGGTAATTGTTTGAAAATCTCCAATTTTAGTATGATAACATTATTTTCCTGGATTCTCATGTTTTTGTTTTGCTTTGTTTTTGTTTTTGTTCTTACCCCCTGAATCATAGTAATTGTGTGATCTTGGTCAAGTCACTTAAATTCTTACTGCTCAGACACTCTCTAAGATAATAAATTGTAGATATTAATTTGTGGAAGGTATTTATATTCTCAGAGCTCCCCACACCAATGAAATAATAGATTCAGAACTGTATCCTTTCTGCCAACACTCACCATTTCCCACAAAAAGCCACCTTCCCCCCAAAAAAACCCTAACCCACTAGTTTATTGACTACTTCTATTAAATCTTGGTTTTTGAAACTCTTAGCCTCCTTTTACTTTATATGCTGGCAGAGAGAAAACAATTCAATTCAACTGAATAAATATTTATTAAACGTGTACTATGTGCCCAGCACTGCGCTGGGGATTCAGATAAGAAAAAGAAAGACAGTCCTTTCTCTCCAGTTGTTTATATTCCAATAAAATAATGTGCAGTCAGCAGATGAAGGGGTTGCTTCAGTACTTTTCTTTAGTATATTATACCCTGCTATCTTTGAACTCAAATTTAGTTCTACAATAATATGTCTCTTTAGGACCTTGTGCTTATGGCTTCCCCAAATTAAGTATGGTCAGAGAAGAAGCCAATATGTATAGTGCAGTGGAAATAACACTGACCTTGGACTCAGAGGAGCTGTTTTCAAATCCTACCTCTGATGTTTACAACCTGGGTGATTTTGGATAAGCCAATCAATCTAACTGGATCTTGGACTCCTTACTTGTAAAATGAGGGGGTTTGACTAAAGGGCCTCAGTGGTCCATGGTAGCTCCAGATTTGTGGTCCTGTGGTACCATGATTAACACATGATTGCATAGTAACTTTTCAGCGGTCAGTTTCTCTACTCATTTCAAGGGAACTTCTGGTCCACTTCTGAGATTTTGTGCTAAGTTTTTTTAATAAGGACAATGTCAACAACTTGAACCCAAGGCAGAACTCTTCTTCCTATTCTGTAATCAAAGAGAAAAATAAAAAATTCTCAAGAGAAATTGCCTGTCTTCAAAATCTCTGGAGATGGTTAGATAGTGCAATGGATAGAATACTGGGATTGGAGTAAGAAAGTGCTGAATTAAAATCCAGCTTCAGAATAGCTGTGTGACCTTGAGCAAGTCACTTGAGCTCTGCTTGTCTCAGTTTCTTCAATTGTAAAATGAAGATAATAATAGTTTTTATCTTCAGGTTTGGGCAGCTAAGTAGCACAGTGGATAGAGTGCCAGATCTGGAATCAGAAAGACTCATCTTCCTGAATTCAAATCTGGCTTTAGACATTTACTAGTTGTGTGAGCCCAGGCAAGTCGCTTAATCCTTTTTTACTTCAGTTTCCTCATCTGTAAAATGAGCTAGAGAAGGAAATGCACTCCAGTGTCTTGCCAGGAAAACCCTAACTGGCATCATGCAGTGTTGGATGCACCAGAAACCTCTCAGGGTTGTTGTGAGGATGAAGTCAAATAGTATTTGTAAAAAGTTCATAGCACAGTACCTGGCACATAGTAGGCACTATGGAGTCAAGAGGACCTGAGTTCAAATCTGGTCTCAGACACTTGACACTTACTAGCTGTGTGACCCTGGGCAAGTCACTTAACCCTGAACTGCCTCACCAAAAAAAAAAAAACAAAACCAAAACCAAAAACACGTAGCAGGCACTATATAAATGCTATTATTATTATTAATCTCTTCCATATACAAAGGAAAGAAGCAGGCAGATGGATACAATTCAATAATGAAACAGCACAAAAAGAAATCTTTTTTCTCTGGATAGGCAGCCAGTGATTAGATGAACACCTGATCTCAAAATGATACATGACAAATTACTAAAATGGTCACTTGATTTTCCTCCTTGCTTAGTTCAGCCCAAAGCAGATCTAGCACTCTTACCACAACATGACATTCTCTTGTCCTGAGCCATAATCAATGGAATTCAAAAGTGCAAAGTCTGTTGAATGTTCTGTATAGTTTCTCTTATGCATTTTTCTGTCAGAGAACTTAGGTTACACTCCCTTGTACCGACTTGGTAGACGTGGTTTTATAAAGTACCAGAGTAAACTACAGTCGATGATGAGTTAGAGAGTTCAGGATACTCACACTCATGCCTCTTCTCCTCCTCCTCACCCCCCAAAAAATAAGGAAAAATTTTTGAAAATGTAAATACCAAATATTATTGTTCAATGAAGATAAAAACAGAGGATATCAATGACTACTTAGATGAAATTTTCAGATGATTGTCTAAACAAATCAAATTCAGTAGATAATTTTGTGACCTTGCACTTAACAATATTCCAATTGTGTCTCTTCTATCAATTTTCATTTTTTGAGTAGCTCTAGGATGTAAATATATTATATCCTGTGAATGGCTTCTCATTATAAAATGTTCCATAATGCAACATAAGTGTGTGTATGTGTATTATTATTTCAAGAAAAGTGAATGAGCATATTCATGTCTTTGGATCTTCTGACATTTTTTAGAATTATTTGTTATAGAGAAAAACAAATGAGATATGCTGTATTATGTGAAAATTAAAATAAATGTATATAACAAAGTAGTGTATTTAAAATTGAAATAATAACAGATCAAGGAAATTATTTATATTAAGTATGATGAATAAAATTTGAAACCTAAATATATACAAGGAACTCAGTGTGCTGCATAGAAAATTCCTAGTCTCATCTAGATATGAACAAAGGATATGAATAACTGGATGTGTTGAAAGATATGAACAATTTTCTTTTTTGCTCTTTTTTTGAAAGTATTTTCTTATCTTTCATTTTTTATTTCACTTTTCCTTTCTTTCCCCCTCTTTTTTGGAAGGTAATTGAGAATCTCAACAAACATTTATTAAGTTCCTACTATGTTCCAGGCACTGTGCTAAGTATTGGGGATGAAAAATAAAGAAATGCAAAAGACAGTCCTTTCCCTTAATAATCCAATGGGGGAAGACAACATATAAAAGGAAGCATGTGCTTACAGTTTGCCGAAGCTTGACAAGATCCACAGGAAGGTAAGTAAGTACTGGGGTTGGTTCACTCCCTTTTAAATATCCAACAAATCATTAGTACTTATTTATTTATTATTCATTATATATTTATTTTATTGTTTATTATTTTATATTATGTTTTTATTATTTATTATTTATATTAATTTTTTTAAAATTGTTAATTTTTTCAGCCAACAAGCATTTATTTTCTCTCCCCTCACTGTCCCAACAGAGACAAAAAAAAGAAAAAAGAAAACCTATGTGTGTGTGTACACACACACAGACACACACACACACACACACACACACACACACATTTAAAGACAAAACACATTTCCATGTTGGCCACAGCCAAAAATGAATGTACTATTCTTTATCTTGAATTCTTTACCATTCTGTCAAGAGGTAGAAAACGTGCTTCATTGGTTTATCAATAAATAGTTCCTGGAATCATGGGTAGTCATTACATTGATCAGAGTTCATAAGTCTTTCAAAATTGTTTGTCTTTTACAATTTTGTTGTGATTGTATAAAGTGTTCTTCCTAGTTCTGTTCACACCACTCTGCATTAGTTCCTATAAGTCTTCCCATGTTTCTCTGAAACCACCCCTTTTGTAATTTCTCACCACACAAAGGTATGCCATTACCTTTATTTAACTTTATTTAGCCTTTTTTCAATTAATGGGTGTCCCATTAGTTTCTAGCCATAAATGGTTTACATTGCACATTCAGTACATTTATATGCCCCTCTTTGTAGAGACCTAGACAGTCTGAACCTTATGCCATTTCCCCCATGGGATTAGGGTTTAATGAGCCCAAAAGTGTTAGAAAAAGGAGACAATTTCCTCCCGGGCTAAACTTGATCCAGATGCCCTGACTGGTTTCAGAACTGAGAGGGGCCCCTTAGTGAAGAAGGCAATGAGTAGTCACCATATTCCAGACCCTTAGCAGTGGTTTCATCATTAATATTAGGTTCTTGCAGAGCTCAGTTCCTGTGCCATCTCCTACATAAGCTTTTCCAGAACCTCAAAATTGTGACTGCTATCTCTTTCCTTGAGTTGTGTTAAAGTTCTTTTTTTCAGGTGGAAAGTAAGCTCATTGAGAATAGGTTTGTGTTTCTCAAATCTATCACAGCAATTCGCACATAGTAGTCTGGTAACAAACATTAAATCAAATGGGAAATATATGTGTGATATAGGGTGGGAAAAAGTTGAGTTAATGGTGGTGGTGGTGGTGGAGGGAATGGAAATGAAAGTATGGTTAAAAATAGCATAATTTAATGAAAAAATAAAAATAATTGTTACTTCTCAAATAAATGTTTTAATTTAAGATTCTGAATGTTTGTGAAAGTTAATAGAAATTTAGCTTCTTATAATGGCCTATGTGAGAGCACCAAATATGTCCTTCCCACTTTCAAGAAAGGCTATATCCTCTAGAAAGAATGGATCAATCCTACTTCATGATCACTTATAAGTATGCAGACAGAATTGTATTGAATCATGTGTAACTGAAAATTTAGATGGTATTAAATTAGTCTTCCTGGTTGGTTCAATCTTTAATTTAAAAACAAACAAACATGTAACCTTAATACAGCCAATTAGAAATGTATGTTTATAAGGTGAGTTTGTGAAGGATGTAAGGAAGCAACTGCTACTTCCTTTTAATGTTGAA
The DNA here is from genome assembly GCF_900497805.2 of Vombatus ursinus. NCBI lineage: Eukaryota > Metazoa > Chordata > Mammalia > Diprotodontia > Vombatidae > Vombatus > Vombatus ursinus. The sequence continues at coordinate 67,766,297 of NW_020954596.1, forward strand.
AGGAAAAGAATGGAAATAAGATTCCATTAATATTTGAAATTCTTTCTCATTGTGTGATTTCTGTTGGGCAAAAAAGAAAGGGCCCTGTTTGTGTCTATAAATATTGTGTTCTGACTTCCTCCCATTCCCCCTTACTGGTGGTTTGGTTAAGTATAAGACATTCTACATTCTTAACATGATTATACTTTTAGTACTTTGGTGAATACAGGCTTTCATTGTCTCAAATTATGAAAATCAGCTTTCAATATTAAAGGTTTTGTCCAAAATTGAGTTTTCTTAGATATTAATGACCATCTTTGAATACTCTGTATGATAAGGTTATATGACTGAATACCATCCACATGGAAGTTATAGAAATGTATGTGCTGTCAATTTTCAGAATCCTAGTATATTTTGGAAAATGATCTGTATCTATTGGATACAATATTGGAGGGGGCATGCTTAGGAGACTGAAACTTTGATGGAAATTGTATGCTCTAAGCTAACATCAATTTTTTCACATAAAGGGAATGTGAGGGTCTAGTGAATAAGACTATTAGTGTGAGAAATGTCTCTTATTTTCTGGGTTTTGTGCCTGGTGGGAGTTCATACTTGGCTTACCTGACTCCAAGAGAATGAAATCATCTCATCAGAAATTCGCTCAGGACCAATTGTTACCAGCTGTATAAAAACCTCTGTCCAGCATCCTTTCACTCATTCTTTATGTGTGTAGGAGAGTTGTTTTATTTGTTTGTTTTTGTCTTAGGAGAGATTTGCCTTCTTTATCTATACTTCTATCACCCTGTTAAATAAATATTTTCAAATTATCTAAATAGAGGCTTGGATTGTCTCTCTTAATGGAACATTTAAAGTAAAGAAATATGAAAACAGCAGTGCTGTTTCTATATTAGAACCTTTGATTACATAGACAATGAAGATTTTAAAGGAAATGTTTTTCTGTGAAGTAAGACATTGAAAAGCTGGAGCACAATTCAGATATTCTGCAAGTTAACACATTTGAGTTCCTAGGTCAGACAAAAAACGCTTTCAAAACAGTAACAGGTACAAGAAGAAAATACTAGCTTATTTTGAAGCGAAGTAGCTACTCATGTGGAGACCTTGTGGGCCCAAAGAAAAGACAAATCTCCTTATTCTTCCTCTAGTATCTGTCATAGTTGGACTTATCTGTCTCTCATGGAAAGCAACAATTATCTCTATGTAGGGATCTAGTTGACGTTCCAGGAGTAACTATACAATTGCTAGAAACTTAAATCCCCAGGCAATTAAACTGAATTAGGATGTACACACGAGAAAATTGCTTTTGGAACATCCTTACCAGCTTCAACTTGTTTCACCTTTCCCTGACCTGACATCCCTCACTTTAAAAATTGTGTTTCTGGAATGATTTGATATCACTTCTTATATGGCCTATTGCAATACCCTACTAATTGTTCTAAAGTCTCAGATTGGGATGCCCAAATGTTTCCTCTGAAATGCAGGTGATATCATGTCACTCCTTGCTTAAGAAATTCCAGTGGCTCCTTATTACCTCAAAGATCAAATATAAATCCCTCTGTTTGGCACTTGAAACTCCATACAACTTATCCTCAACCTATTTTTCAAGACTTTCATTTTACACATGACTCCTCTTCATATATACCATAGATAAGCCAAACTTATATATATAGCTTTTCATCTCTCCTTTTCAAGCTTTTGCACAGGCAGTCTCTTATGCCCAGAATGCACTTCTTTACTTCTATCTCTTTAAATCCCTAGTGCCCTCCATTGTTCAGCTTAACCACCTTCTGCATCAGACATTTCTTCATTCCCTCACCTCCCATCACTTATTCCCATAAAAAAAAATCTTGTATATATTTTCTAAGTTCCTGTAAGAACTTTCCTTAAGACCATTTCATAAGCAATTAATTATGAAAAGAACATAAAAAGTGCTTTTTTGAAGAGAGATTTATGTTTATTGTCAAATGATATAGTATATTGCCACTGTTTTAAATGTACATTTTTGAAATCTAATAGCAACAGAAAAATAATTTTAATATTAAGTGCTCAAAAATGTATATGAAGAAATAGCTTTCAGATGAGATTTTCTACACTTTGGAAGAGAAAAGGATCTTTTGGTATAGATTTGAAGATTTGAATCTCTTTGTTAAAAAGTCACGTCTCACTTATATGGGAACAGTTTAATGTAAAGAGGCTAAGGAAGATCTGCATATTAAAAAAGAGAAATGCAAAGGTGAAGAAACAATTTCATGGGTGCCACACAGAGTACTTTGTTGGTGGCTTTGGAGAGGGAATGATGGGTACATCAGTTAGATCGCATATGCATGTTTTTTTTTTTAATTTTTAAAAATTAATTTATTTATTTTTAGTTTTCAACATTCACTTCCATAAGCTTTTGAGTTTTAAATTTTCTGCCCCTCCCTCCCTGCCTCCCTCCCAAAGACAGTGTGCAATCTGATATAGGCTCTACATATATATTCCTATTAAACATATTTTCACATTATCATGTTGTAAAGAAGAATTAGAACCAATAGGAGGAACCATACCTCGATCTGCATTCAGACTCCATAGTTCTTTCTCTGGATATGCATAGCATTTGACATCATGAGTCTTTTAAAGATGTCTTAGATCCTTGCATTGCTGAGAATAGCTAAGTCTATCAAAGTTAGTCATCACACAATGTGGCTGTTACTGTGTATAATGTTCTCTTGGTTCTGCTTACTTCACTCAGCATCAGTACATACAAGTCTTTCCAGGTTTTTTCTGAAGTCCACCTACTCATCTGCATATGCATGTTTTACGACAAAAGGTGATAAAAATAAGAAAATGAGAAATCATATTCACATTGGAGATTGGTATATGCTTGATAAAAGGACTGCTTATTTGGTAGGAGAAATCTGGGGAGATGAGACTTTTAAACAAAAAGTGAATCATAAAGAGAGGTAGGAGGCTCTTGTTGAAACCGTGGAATGTAGTGAGGGAGAAAGAGAAGCTTCTATTATATAAAATGGCAGCAAGGGAAGCTGAAAAGAACTGAAGATATAACACTGGGGCTGAAAAGATGCTGAGTTAGAATTGTGGCAATAGGGAGCATTTAGCTGAGAGTCTTCAGCTAAAGGATTCCCAACTGGTAAGGGAAAAAACTGATTTCATTGGTTGAGTGTCAGTGACATAATAGTTATTACCCTTCAGCACTAGCCACTTAAAATTGGAGAAAAGTGAAGCTTGATTTACGTTCTTATTGTTCTCTGCTGCCACCTCTGGCTCAAGGAGGAAAAGCAGACAGTCTTTACTGTAGCTTTGGTATCCAGATGGGGAGCTGTGTTGATGTGAGCTTCATTCAGACCGGACAGTACAACATCTGGGCGATGAGTAACTGACCAGGCTGGTCTGTATGCCTGATGGCCAGTTTGATGTGCTTGGCAGTGGTCTGGCTTAAAGAGAACTGCTGTTCACATGAAGAGCTAACATTTTCTAAACACTCTTTTAAGGGCGATGGTTAATTGAAAGAACTTTAAAGGTTATGGTTCGGTAAAGAAGAAAAGAAGATTTCTTCAGTTGACAAGGGTCAAAGATCAGCAGTCAAACAGTGGATACCAAAGAAACAGTTTCCTGTGGAGCAGATATTCTTGAATGGACGAGTAACATTGAACATCTGCAGTCTAGATTGGTGCTTTCATAAGCACATGGTTTCTTCATCTTCATGCATTTCCATTTCATGCTTCTGTAAGTGTGGGCCCACTCTTCATCAAAGCTATATTGAGTGCATTTGTGGAAGATTGGCCTACATTTATATTTGTATTGTGTATTTTAACATTCATGTATTGGCTTTAATATAGGTTCTGTATTCTCTATTTTGCTTTATTAAATAAATATGTATGTTTAAGGAATAAAAGAAACATCTTTGTGGCTTTGTTGAGCTAGAAAGCACATTGGATAGGTGCTCAAGAGCTAGTGTGAAGAGCAGCAGTAGGTATATTTCCCCTTAATAAGGTTATCCCTAAGATTCTGAGAGAATTTAAATGTAATAATGAGATGGTGGTCTATCTTTGTGCACATATCTCATATTGTAAGAGTAAGTAAGCAAGCCAAATATATAGAAAGGTAGAAGCACGTATATCATATACTGTCAGTAGATGCCATCTGTAAAACATGTAGAGTATATTATATTATGGGGGCAATTGAACAGATCACAGACCAGTGCATACAAACATTTCAAGCATTTTATGTGTAAGTATACATACATATGCATGTGAATATACATGCACATACATATATGTACATCATGTGTATATGTATATACACACAATGTTTTCTCCAGTGAACAGGTTGTGAGTTCCTTATAGGCTAAAACTGTTTCACTTTTATCTTTGTATCTAGCACAAAAGGCTTTTTTTTTTGACAAAATGTGTTTGTATGTGTGTGTGTGTAGAATTAGAAGGAAAAGAGAGCAAAGACATTCCTTATTCATTAACACTCATGTGAATAACAGTTATATAAACTCTATATATACCCTTATAAAATGAAGCACTGTGTGGAAGGGGGATGGTTTTTACTTTGTTTATATTTTACAGGCACATAACACATACTAACTTAGTAGCCTGAGACATTTTATTTTCAAATAGTATATCTATAACCTCTATCTGTGTACCAAATATCAGTAAAATCTATAAAATATTTCTGCCTATAATAAAACTTAAAAAAGCTTTAATTTTGCATCAAGTTGGCAGACTAAAAAGTAACTCAAGCTTATGTTGCTTTTGATATCATTTAATAGCATTACTAAGTTTCCTCAAAACCACTTACTTCCTTTCAAGTTTATTGTGGAAGTAACCATGTATGTTTGGTTGAATAGGTGACCTAAGAGATCTCACATCATTCATTCAAACATGAACCTCTGAACTCATCATATTTATATGAGGTCATCTTTTTGAATAAATTGAATATTTGAATAAATAAATATCTTTTTGAAATGGCAAATTGAGTTTACTTCACTACTGTAAGAAATAGGAAAACAACCAAAATTTGAGTTTATTGTGTTTACAAGAAAATTATAAGCAGTTTTTAATGTGTGTAAAATTTTTCTTTGATTGACAGTTGGATGAGAATTATAAACATGTAAATGTTTATGATATGCAAATAACATTTGAAAATTAAATATAAACATCAAATGACAATATGTGAAAATGCTTTAAGAAGTATAAATCACTATATAAATATGACAAAATTATTACTGGTGGTATTTAAAAATTCTATTAAATTAAATTAAATTAAAAAATTCTATTATTAATTTTTTTTTAGTTGTAGGTTTATCTGTGTAAGAAACATCATGGTATAGTGGGTAGAGAGACCAGAGGCCAAAAGTTCTGACTTTGATACGTACTGGTTCTAGGCAACTCCTTAAGACTAAAAGTTGCAATTAAGGTGGCAACCTGTTTTGGTAGAAGGGGTTTCCTCCCTGAGAGTTCCTTAGGTCAATGAAATAACAGGTCCCTTTAAGTGCACAGACACAGCACTCTTTTTTATGTTATGGCGATTTATTTCTAAAAAAGAAAACGAGTTCTTGTAATGAAACTGCCCACAAATAGATAATACACATGTGAAATTTGTTATTTGTTGTTACGTTTCCTAATAACAAAACTTTCCCCCACCTTAAACAAAGGGGGCAGTTTTATGTAGAAATATTACTTTGTTATTTCTTTTCAGGAATTGGGGTTAAGTGACTTGCCCAGGGTCACACAGCTAGTAAGTGTCAAGTGTTTGGTCTGAGGCCTGATTTGAACTCAGGTCCTCCTGACTTCTGGGCTGGTGCTCTATCCACTGCACCACCTACCTGCCCCCTTCCTTCGCTATTTTCAAGAACCTTGGGTAAGTCTCTACTTCTCTTAGCCTCAGTTTCTTCATCTTTAAAATGAGGGAGTTGGGCTTGATCTTCTCTAAGATCTTTTCTAGATTTAAATTTCTCTTATTCTAGGAATCAAATAACTGCAGATTTTTTCTCTTTTTAGACCTTGCTTATGTTCCTGCCCTTCTGATATGTGCTGTGTGGGATGTGGAAGAAAGAGAAAAGTGTGGTTCAGTGAGCTTGAAATTGAATAAGAATGAGTAAACATGGATAGTTGAAAAAAAATGTGAAGAATCTAAGATAGTCAGTGATTAAGTACTAAGTTACATGACACTTGTAAATGTCATAAGAGTTTAGAGGAGAAGCGTGGACTTCTGACACCCCGAAACAGTACCATAAAAGAAGATACAGAAATGTGCAGTGGAAATGAGGAGGTTAGACTAGAATCAGGGTTGAGGAACCTGCGGCCTTGAGGCCACATGTGGCCCTTTGTTGGATTAAGGGCCACACTTGAGGATCTAGGGGACCATATGTGGCCTCGAGGTCGCAGGTTCTCCCCATCTTGGAAACGTCCTGTATAATCCTTTCCATTTATAGCATCCTCTGATGCTAAATAGGAGTTGTGACACAGTGTGGAGATGTGGCTTCCATTTCCCACTCTGCTAATAATCTAGCTAAAAACATCTATGCAGCAGTTCCCTCATCTGTAAATTGTGAGGGTTGGGCTATGTAATCTGTAAAGTGCCTTCATCTTCAAACTCTTTGAGATTAATGTAAAAGGCAAAGAAGGCACTACCAATGAACTAAAACTAATTAGTAGTACTTTGCATGAGGAGGATGGGTCTAAAATAGTGCAAACTGTGAGTTTGACTTTACTTAATCATGGCTGATAGATGCTTTATGACTCATAGAGTAAACTGATGGCCACCTTTATGGTGGAAAAATACAGAGTTTTATGTTTCTGAATATAAACAAAACTGAACAGAGCTGAAGGAACACTTGAATTATGAATCAGTATTATATTTCTTCTGACAGGATTATAGTCCACTATGTTTATGAATATATTTTACAGTTGATAAATAACCAAACAATGCCTCAAAATGTTTCATTGTTTAATTAATACATTTTATTATAAAGTTTATTATATTGCTTTATTATGACATACAGTGAGATTTTGGCTAGCAGATTACCCATTTATTGTTTTACGGGATATAATGTTTAGTTTTTAAAGTTCTATAAAGTAGTGTTATCTCATATAACATTTTTTCACATAATAGTTTGAAAGTTAGCTCAGAGTTTGACAATTTTGAGAAATATGATGGCATGTATAATTAAAATGTTATTTCAATAGCCTTTCTAACATAATGACATCAATTAGGTGTTTTTAAACACATACGTATTCCTTTGTTGTAAATAAATAAATAAATATATGAATTAAAAAGAAGATGGGCTTTCCATGTAGTAAGACCCAGGGATATTTGTTGGGTATTCTATGTGCTATATTGGCATTCTCATGGTGTTAAGTTAGAGCAAAGAAAGCCCCAAGTATATTGGATAGCTACCCTTGTGGATAAGTTATGGTAGCATATATGATAAACAGGTATAGATGGGTTGTTATCTGAATCACTGAAGGAAATACATTGATGAGGTCATAGATCTGTTTGACTGTTTGAGAATCTGAATTACTGTATTAAGTTAAACTGAGGTGAACCATTTTACTATTATATAAAATTCACTAAAAACATAGAATTTTAGATTACTATAGAAATTGGAAGTAAAGAGAAATGAATTAAAGATTAAAAATATTTACTGGAAAAATAATTGAAAAACTAAATGTTTTAGCAGTGAGTTGTCAAAGATCTTATTTAATTATTTGAAATGCTGGTAAATATGAAATCTAAAAAAAAAAAGACCTTTGGTCAAGAAAGATAATCATAAACGCATAGAGCTGAGGGTTGTTATAGTGGTAGACTGTTAACAACTACCTCCAACACATAGTAGTTATGTGACTATGGGCAAGTCACTTAACACCTCTGAGTCTGAGTTTTCTCATCTGTTAAATGGGTACATTAATATATGTACCACCTCCTTTACTGTGTTGTTTCAAACAAAGTGAATTGTAAACTTTGTATAAAGAGCTATGTAAATGTGAGATGTTACTACAATATAGCTGGTAGAGATCTCAGAAAGTCATCATGTCCATTCAAGAAAAATCAAAATCACCTAATAGATATTTTTGATTCATCCAGCTTTATAGTTATGTAGAATACATTTATTAAACCATCCAAAACTTTTCTAGCTTGCCTGTTTCTATGGGAAAATGGTAATAATATGAAAAAGTATACTTTTTTACTTGCCCAATATAAATTATTACTGACTATGGTAAGCAGGTTTTGGCTTTGTTTTGTTAAATATTTCCCAGTTATGTTTTTTTTAATTAACATTCATTTGAAAAATTTTTAATTCTAAATTCTAAATACCCCTCTCCTGTCCACTGAGACAGTAAGCAACATATCAATTATACATTTGAAAGCATGCAAAACGTATTTACATGTTAGTCATGTTACAAAAGAGAGCACACTCACACACATACATACATACAGACACACACACACACACCAAGAAAAACAAAGAAAGTAGAAAAAGTATGCCTTAATCTACACTCAGTGTTTATCAATTCTCTATCTGGAGGCGGACAAGATTTTATCACAGGTCCTCTGGAATTGTCTTGAATCATTTTCTTGATTAGAGTAGCTAAGTTTTTGTTTTGTTTTGTTTTGTTTTGTTTTTACAATTGACCATTTGTTTTGTTTTTACAATTTTACAATTACATTTACAACGTGATTGTCGTTATTGTGCACAATGTTCTCCTGGTTCTGCTCACTTCACTTTGTATCAGTTCTTATGAAATGTGCCAGGTTTTTCTGAAAACCATCCTGCTCATCATTTCTTATAGCTCAGTTGTATTCTACCACAATCATATACCACAACTTGTTCCACAATTCCCCAATTGATAGGAATCCCTTCAAATTCCAATTCTTTGCAACACAAAAAGAGCTGCTATAAATATTTTTGTACAAATAAGTACTTTTCCACTTTTTTTTATCTCTTTGGGATTCAAAACCAGTTTTGGTATTATTGGTTCTATGCAGTTTTATAGCCCTTTGGGTAAAATTTTAAATTGTTCTCCAGAATGGTTAGACCACTTCACAACTCCATATTGGCAACTTTTGATGCTATTTTTGGTGATGTGAACTTTTGAATATGTAAATAATTTAATGTAAATAGTTTTAAAAAGGTGACTATACTGTGTAGTGGATTGGAAAGATCCCTGAGTTTGGAATTAGAGGACTTTTTGTTTGAATCCTGGCTTTGCTCCTTATTATCTTTGTGAACTTGACCATCACTTTCCCCCCTTTTGGCCTCAGTTTCCTCATCTGTAAAATGAAAAGTGATTGGATTAGATGATCTTTTAGGTCCTTTCCATTTTTTTGTTTCTATGATCTTATGAATAAATACTCATTTATAAAATATTCTTGGAGAGGAAGATTCTCTCTTTTTCTTCCCTTAATACAGTTGATCTGAAATATTAAGTTCAGCAAGGTTTTACCAGAAACAGTTTGAATAATGATATTCCCAGATGGCAGAGGATATCATATGTATGCCCTGAAATTATATATAACTAGTTAAACTCCAAAAAAGAAAAATTGTATATTTGTTAAGCTCTCTCATTGTGTGTGTATGTGTGATCAGTTTCAGCAAGTAAAATATTAAGTATGAAATGCGTGCAAAGCACCCTCCCAGGCCTTTTCAAGGTGTTTCTATTATGCTCAGTGGTTCTTATATTTCATAAAATCAGGTATATTACAGCATAAAATAAAATTTATTGCTTATTCCTATGGTTTCTCCCAGACAGCATATGTACAACCAATGCTGAAGATAAGCATTATATTTTATGCTTTTGTGTGGACTCCTTCTGATGACCACCTGACTGGGAGATTAGTATATTTTATGGCCCTGTATATGTAGAATTCTAAACTGCATACATGTGTGTTTGAATAATAGATTTGTTGGATTAAATCACTGTTTTAAAACCAAATAATATAAAAATGGTATTAGAATAGCATTGGAGGCTATGCTCATTCAACATATCTTCTTAATGTTCTTAGTCATTGTCATTCATATTTCTTCAATAAGTTTTTAGTTGTCAGTAAGAGGACTAGAAATTTCCCATTGTCAGACATCCATTTTATTCATTACAATAAATTATTATTTTATGAACATAATGTTATCTGAATTGAATGATGTGATTGACATTTTGCTAATTAGTCTACTTAGAGCCAGGTATTTCAGTGAGCATAGAACTAGAAGGACCAGAAAAGAATGACCAGTGACACCTGATATCAAAATTGAGCTAAGGATCATAAACTACTAAGCCCACTCAATAGATAGACTAAATAAATATTTTTTTCTGTTGGTATATAGCACCACCCAGTGTTATGGAATTCTCAGTAGAACATTATACACAGTGGGCTCTACTGCCAAGGTAGAAAAGGACTAAGGTGACATTCTGAAAAATAAAGAGGGGGGATACTATGAGGAAATGGATTTTTTTAAAGTGAGTTTGGTGAATCACATCCACTATTATATCAGAAGACATTATTTTAAGAACAAATAAAACCAAAACAGTAATGGAGGCACCAAACTCTGTCAATTAGCAATTTTTCTCCCTTTGAGTACTTGTTACTTGAGAGAAAAAAAAACTATTTAGGCTCTATTAATTCATTGTATGTTGTAAAATGTTTAGGAAATGCCAAAGAGATAATTCAGTTGTCACTATAGATTCAGGTTCCCTTTCTGTGGTTTGTTTTTCTATAATGATAACAATTTCTTTGAATTAAATAAGAGACAACATTGAAAATACAAATGTATTGAAGGAGGTAGGAACTGCTTGTTTTTCTATAATGCTTATCACCATAGGGAATTGGTGTTTTAAAGTCACGCTATTTCTATATTAAACACCATAGAGTGAGAGGGTAAATATTCATATTTAGGAAGAGCTACAACATAGGGAGTAGTAACAATAAAAAAAAATTAAAAAGATTTCTTCATTGCTCATTTCCTAGAGAGATATGGAAAAAGTAAAGTCTCTATTTTTCAAGTTCTAAGTTACAAGATTTTTCTCACTTGGTTTTATACATTTTCATAAATACTTGTATCTTAAAATTTGCTCAAATATTAAGCTATATTTTACTTACTTCATTCTGCTGTATTTCCAAGGTGTTCTGCTATGTTCAGACATTGACTTTCCAAGTGGATAGTGAAATGAGGGTAGGTTTTTTTTTCATACTTTAAAAAACCTTTGTGCAGTTCTACACACATGATGATGCTTAATTAATGCAAAATTTATGTAAAATAAATTTTATTAAGTTTTTTGTACTAGCCCTATTATTTCATGATTAAGAACTTCCTCATATAGAATGTTTTCTAACAATTCGTATCATCATCTGATCTGATGCTTAGGGTCTTAGAGAACTGCCTTCGGCACTGAGAAGTTAAATTAGCAGGGTCACCATCTAATCCAATAATATTAGAGGGAGGACTTAAACCTAGGTTTTTCTGACTTTAAAATTGGCTCTGTATTTTCTATACCATGATGTCTCTTTGCTATTTGTTTTGAAAACATCTTTATTAATACCTGAGTTTATTAGTGTATCATTATATACATTTAGAATATAATATAAACTTTAGGAAGAAATGTGGAAGAATTCAGTTCTTGATATCATTAGTATTAACTTATGTCATACTAGGAAACAAGTGACTTAGAAATTTGAGCAAATCAAATTACTTTTTATGAATGTTTAAGCAAAAATCTTATTTCCCTTTTAATTACAAAAAAGAATGACTTTATTTTAAAAATCTCTAGAGTAAGACAGGTGGGGAAATTATTTAAGGTAATTAAATAAATAGAATAGGAGAAAAATGCAAGTATTTGGATGTGGACAAGTAAATTCCAGTTTTCTGTTTGCAACAGATCATTTAAAAAATAGGTGGAGACCAACAATTTTCTGGGATTGAGTTACAGCTATCATTTGTGTTTTATTTTGAAGTATTGTTGACACTGAGGGTTTTTATGTTATTTTCTACAAAATAATGTAGCGTATAAATATAGGAGGATGGTCAAGCAGGAAGAATAGAAGAAAGGAATGAAAAAGGCAAGATGAGAAACGAACAATTTAAGGAATGTGCTAAAGCCTTCATTTGTTTCCCTGTGCTACATGTTTCTCATAATTACTGACAGAACAATATTTGATGATTGCTATCTAACTGTCTTATACTGCATTTCTTTCATCTTCATGTTGTTCCCAGTTCCACTCAAGGGAATGGTATATCTAGGACTGATCTTCTTGGGTTTGGAGCTAATTCTCCATGGCTCCAAAATATGTATATTACACCCTCACCTCCTCTCTCCAAAATTTGTAATATGTGAAATTTTATCATATAAGTCCTAGATAAGCTATATTATTACTTCTATAGTCATAGAGGAATACAAAGCCACATTAACTAATATGATGGATCTCCTATTTTTTTTCCTATACCCATTAAATCAGTTTTGTTTCTAGTAATTTATAAAGGCAATTATTTAATTTTGGTTTTCTTCTGGATGAATTTGGATTAAACAATATGGGATCTACCTGATATGGGCAACAATCCATTTAAAAGGAGTATGGTATTATCTTAATTATTAAAAATTTGTCATTTGAAACTTCATTTAAAATGGCTGTAAAGAAGCTGAGCACAAGATAAATTCAATTCCTTTTTCCAGACACTCCTGTGTTTCAGGTGGCTCAGGGAGGGAACACAGTGATTTAATTGTCTGGATGGCACAGCAAGAGATCCTCTGAAGCTTCAGCGAGGTTGGCTCGGTGGCATCTTGCTTCTCTTTCACAAAAAAACAGAGACTCTTTTTGACTGCCTAGCAGGAGATTTAGTAAGCATGGATATAAGAGGCTAACGAAGAAAAAAGGCTGTTATTTATTATTCACTAATCTCCCAGGGTTTGATGCCACTTGGAGTGAGCCAACTTCCAAACACAATATTTAACTCTCAAGATTCAGCCCAGGTTAAAACAAAAACAAAAACAAAAACAAACCTAGATTATTAATTGCATGCAGGCCAAACTATAGGAGATTTTTATGGCAATAGCCACAATAATAAGCTTCTATATAATTCCTTAATTTCTGGATATGGATAAACATAACCTGAGTTAGTAATTCTTAGAGCATAGATTACAAATCAGAACATTAGAACTGGAAGAGGCTTAAGATGTATTCCAAACCCCATTTTGGTGTAGGTAAGCAACTGATGGACTTCATGCTACAGTGAAAGAAGCACTGATTCTAAAGTGAGAAGACATTGGTTCAAATCCTACCTCTGAAGGGTTATTTTACTACATATGGGATCTTGGGCTTCAGTATCCTCCTCTATAAAATAAGGTAAGTTGGTTTAGATGATCCCTTCCAGCTATATGACTATACTCCTATGACTTTACTAAGTGCAGAATTACAATAAGTAATCAATCCCTTTTCAATGCATGCAAGCTAAGTGACACATTGCCATTTAACTTTAGTAAAAACAAGGTTTCCAGCTTATTGATGATAGTAACTGTTTTACTTAATTGCTTGCTTTGTTTTTATGCCTCAAACTCTGTTTACTCTTACTTTATAGATAGCTTGAAACTCAATAGGAGAGTCATTTGAGTACAACATTTAACTACCTATCTTCCTTTACCAGGGAGGAGTTAGGAGAGGATAGCTCTCCAGAATTAAGTTCTTTGGTTTAGCTAAAAAAAAAATCACATTACATATTTCCAGCATGGATCAGAGGGATTGGATAGAAATTATACTAATTTTCAGTTCCCCCTGAATCAACATGGCAAAAAAAAAAATCATTATCTTGTTTGACTAAAAATAGCTCTTAGTTATTTACTTACTCATTTACTCACTTATTTACTCTTTTATTTATCTACTTATCTCTTTGCTTATTTGTTTGTTCATTTATTCCTTTATTTGTTGACTTGCTTAATTACTTACTTACTTTTGCTGATCCCTTTTGTTTTGTTTAGTCTTTTCTGGATATAATAACTTCTTTCTCCTTTATTCCCATTTCTCTCATGTCCACTCTACAGGATTCTTTTGTGACAAAGAAAAAAATTAAGTCAAACGAACCAACACAGTAACAGTGGTTAAAAGCCTAAGCAACATCCTGAACTTACAGTCCCTTAACCTTGCCAATGAAAGGCAAGTTATATATTTTATCATGTCTACTTAGTGCCATGATTAGTCATGACAATTGCATAACTGTCAACTTCTTTTTGTTGTGGTTTTATGTTGACATTATTTTAGTTATCTGGTATAGTATGTTTCAGTTTAATTAATTACTACGTCAGTTCATATAAGTCTTCCTACGTTTCTTGGAATTTCTCTGAATTTTTCATATTTCTCGTTTCTTATAATACTGTAACATTTCATGACATTTATATGCTACTGTGTACTCAGTTATTTCATAATGACTAGGGACCCACTTTGTTTTCATTTTATTTTTTGTTTACCAACATATACACACATGCTGCACACACATGAGTATGAGGCTATTTATTCTGTCCTTGACCTTCTTGCCATTTGAAATCAAAGGTTATGAACTGCTTAGTCATTTTTGGGGATAATTGCAAATTATTTTTCAGAATGATTTGGCCAGGTCATAGCTTCAACAACACTGTATTAGTGTTCTTGTCTTCCAGTAAGCCCCTCATTACTGACTGTTTCCATTTTTATCATCTTAGCAATTTATTTGAATATGATGTAAAATATCAGAGACATTTTAATTTGCATTTTAACATTATCAATTTGGAACATTTTCATATTTTTAATGTATACAATTGCTTACAATTTTTGAGGACTGTTCAGACCTTTTAATCACTTATTTGTTGGGGAATAGGCTTTGTTCTTACATATTTGTGTTAATTTCTTAAGTATCTCAAATATCAGACTTTTATCAGAGATGATTGTTGCAAATATTTTGAAGTCTTCCCTTGTATAACCACAGATTTAGTGATGAAAAGAGCCTTAGAGGTCATGGAACCCAAACCTCTCATTCTACAGATGAGGAAACCAAGGCCCAGGGAAGTTAACCAAGTTAACATACATAGCAAGTACCAGAAGCAAGATGACTCCTTGTATTCTAACTCTTTTCAATGTACTCTTACATAAATAGGAGATATTTTCATAGTTCTTTACAGAGCACCTCACGTTCATTATTTCATTTGATTCTCAGAAAAAACAGAGGACATGAAATACTTTGATTTCCATTTGATGGATGAGCAAACTGAGACTAAGAGTAATGGAATTATATACCCACAGGAATAAAGCTAGTAAATAGAAGAAATGGGATTTGAAACCAGATCTTTAATATCCATATACATTGCTATTTCTCCCTTCTTTCCTTCCTTCCTTCCTTCTTTCCTTCCTTCCTTCCTTCCTTCCTTCCTTCCTTCCTTCCTTCCTTC
>NW_020954596.1:67781713-67824030 GCF_900497805.2 Vombatus ursinus
TTCCTTCCTTCCTTCCTTCCTTCCTTCCTTCCTTCCTTCCTTCCTTCCTTTCTTTCTCTTTCTATTTCTCTCTCTGTCTCTGTCTCTCTCTCTATTTCTCTCTCTCTCTCTGTGTCTCTATTTCTTTCTCTCTTTCTATCTTTTATAAAGTAGACCACAGCTATGCTTTAACTAGAAAAGAATTTGTCAGAATATTATGCCCACCTATATTCATATATGAATTAAAACATTATTATATCAATTAGAATTTTCCATTATTTTTCATATATCATTAGTTATATCTCTCTTCCTTTCTTTTGGTGGGGATAACAGATAATTGAGAATATTAAAGAGCATATTTGTTGTTTTTGTTCAGTCATTTTTCAGTCATGTACAACTCTTTGTGACCCCATTTGAGCTTTTATTGGCAAAGATACTAGAGTGGTTTGACATCTTCTTTTCTAGCTCATTTTATAGGTTAATTGACTTGCCCAGGGTCACACAGCAAGTAAGTGTCTGAAGCTATATTTGAAATCAGGAAGATGAGTTTCCCTGACTCCGTGGTAGACACTCTAGCCACTTCACTGTCTAGCTGCTCATAAAGAGCATATGTAGTTTTCCAAATATAACTGTAATAGTAAATAAGGGGTTTGGTGCATAAAACATTAAACTGAATGTGAATGAAGTTCTGCCTTTATGAAATCCACTCAGCTCACTAAAGGGTTTTTTTTTGTTTTTAATAATTTAAGCTTGTCTTGGATTTTTGTCAACATCACATTAAATTAACAATTTAATTTCTGATTTTTTCCCAACTCCAATCAAATTCATAATTTGTCCTTGCATCATGTAAGAAGAGAAGTTCTATGTTTGACCAAGCATAGATAACTAGGATGTTCCTTTAGAGATGCTTTTTCAAATTGATATCACTATTCAGTCATACAGGATCAAATAATCATAAATTTAGAGCTGGAAGATGTCATGCATACCATGTAGTCCAACCTCCTCATTTTGTAGATAAACAGAACCCTAGAAAGGCAGAATGACTTGTAGTTAGTTAAATGGGTAGTTAGTGGCAAACTTGAGATTTGAACCCAGATCATTGAGTCATGAAATAGTATTTTTCCATTGTAACATGTGACAAGAAAGTCTATAATGATCTTGCTAATACCCTAAAAATAAGAAGGGCAACACACCATATTGTTGGTGATTTCAATGCAAAGATAAGTATAAGAAAAGAAGGTGAAAAGATGTTGGAAAACATCATTAGTAAGAAAAAAGAGAATTTTTTGAAATAGCAGTTCTCAAACTTTTTGGTTTTATGAGTCCATTACAGTCTTAAAAATCACTGAGATCCTGCATGCCCAAAGACCTTTTGCTTATGTGGATTACATCTGTCAGTATTTACCATATCATAAATTAAAACCTCACCATTGCTATGAAGATAGTTTTGTTCTCATTGACCCTTTGAAAAAGGGTCTTGGGGATGCCCAGGGAAACTGGACCACACTTTGTGAAGCAAGCACCAGTAAGGATGATCAGCTGTGAAAGACTTAGCTACTCTAATCAAGGTAATAATCTAAGACAATTCCAAAGGAACCATGATGAAAAATACTACTTACCTCCAGAGAGAATTGATGAATTCTGGATGCAGAATAAAATATACTTTTTTAAACTTTATTTTTCTTGTTTTATTTTTGTCTATTTTATTTTTTTTTTTGCAACATGGGTGATATGGAAATATGTTTTACATGACTTCACTTGTATAATTGATACAAAGTTGCTTGTCTTTTCAAGGAGGGAGGAGACATTGAAGGGAGGGAGAAAATTTAGAACTAATTTTTTAATGATTTTTTTTAACATGTAATTGGGAAATATTTAACGAAATGAAATGTATTTTTAAAAAAGAAAACCAATCACTTAAAATATTAAAGACTATAATACAATCTTAAGCCTATATGCTGGATATTTCCTAGAAGAAGAGAATTAGGAGGTGCCAATCATGGCCAATATCAAAGAAAATAATAAGAAAATTAAATTTATTGTATTTTAACATATAGGAAATGCAAAAAAAAAAATACTTGGATACTTGCTGGCTATAAAACCCCAGGGAAGTTACTTAACTCCCATTTCCCTCAGTTTCCTCAACTTCAATGTGTGGATAATATTAGCACCTACCTCTCAGGGTTGTTATAAGAGTAAAATGAGATATTATTTTAAAAAGCTCTTAACACAATACTTTGCACATAACAGATACTATATAAATGCTTATTCCTTTTCTCTCTTATCTCATCATAAAAATGTAGGACCAGAAAAAGGAATAGTCTGGTTATGTAACAAGAGTACAGGATAACTGCTGGAAACCAGGTGCTTCAGTCATGTGCATACAATGCCAAAAGATCTAGAGGAATGCACCTGAGATGTTGAGTGGATGCACAATGATGGAATATAGGCCCAAGCTGAGACCTTTGCCCTTTGTTCCAGAAAGAATTTGGCTCCCTTTTGTCTATGGGCCCCAGAAAGCCCTAACTCTGGTCTCAAATGGTTCCTCATTGACTCCCCTTATCTCCCTTTGAAAGTCCTAGCCCCACCTTTTGATCTTATTCAGATGCCTTTCAAACTTCTACCTTCCAGTTCCTCTCATTATCTATTCCCACTGTCTATTCAATCTCTCAGACCTTCCAATTGGTATTCTCACCTAGACCCTTTTCCCAGCCCCCTCCTGTGGCCACCCAAAGTTACTTTAGCTTATATAAGATCCACCCTGGCCCCCATTCAAACCCTGAGACTCTCTCACGCCCAAAAGGGTGAGACTTTCTCATACCTGCTCATCCCCATGGGCGTTACTAATGTACAGATTCCTCAAGAGTCTGGCCTATATGATTTATCTCTAATAAACTTTTTCACTGGCTGGAAGAAGATTTGGGTTGAATTCATTCAGGCAGGGCCTGTGTTGCAATCTTGGGGTTCCAGCACCCCTAAACCTCTAGACCTCTTCATACTCTGTAATACTGATGGAAAGATACAGATAAGAGTTGCATAGAATTGGAAAGAATGGATAGGCTGCAAACTGCTCAATTTGGGGAAATACCCACATTATTGAGGTCCCATGTCCACCAAATTATTTATGCATGAATGCTATAGGCTTATAAATTGATTATCTGCTTTTACTTTTCACCAATAGTATCTGGTGCTGTTTCCTTGTATAGTTTGCCACATCTTGTATAGTTTGCCATGCAGTTCAGTCTGTTGTTAATGTTTTCTAGGAAATTTATTTTGACCTTATCCATGTTCCTCAGTTCATTGCTGTCAACAGCATTTCCACTCTCACCTACTCATATTTTTCACAACCAAGATGTCACCTTTGGTGTTTTTTTTTTTTTTCTCCCAGGTTCTTCATATTCAGACCATTTCCAAACATGACACCTTTTTCATATATACTACCTAACAATCTGCCAATTTCTATCTTTTTCCACTGCTAAAATGTTTGACTATGTGATCTGTTATATCACTATTGCTCAGGACCTTAATCAAAAAAAGAACATACCAAGGTTACCTTCTATATCATGGTAGCCAAAGATTTTTTTCCAGTATTTTTTTCCATAAAGATGTAGCATGATTTTAATAGATAGCAATGAAAGGATAAGTAATAGATCAAAACCGTATCTTTTTTTTTGTGTTAATGATGGGCTGCTACTGTTTTCTCCCTGACTAAACCAGTATCTTACTTGATTTTCTATTGTACGTTAATCATCTTAAGAATAAGTTCGTTTTTGTCTGTTCATAGCTTCCTTTCTTGTATGTAACGTACATTTCCCTTGTGTTCTAACTATACTACTACTTCTATTTTTGACTAAATTTCTGTCTATTCCTTTCTCTTGCTCCTGCTCTTTGTCTCAACTTCATTTTTTAGAAAAAAATGGTTCTTCTTTCCATGCTTCTTTTTGCTGTCTCCCCAATACTTTGAATGATTTGAAAATTAAGATTTATCAAGCTGCCAACGTATCACTTAAATAGGCAAAATTTGACAGACTTCCCCTCCAGAAGCTAAAATGATCAACTTTCCTGGTGCATATATATGATAATATGATAGAATTTAAGCCCTTTGAAAGTGGAAATTTTTAAAAAAATATCTTTGTCTACAGATCATTACTTAAGAAATGTTTCATGAATTGAATACCATTGTGCCCATGGCTTTTGGGGAGAGGGTATGCATAGTAAAATATTTACAGTGGAAAAGCACCATAATCTTACCCTTTTGTTATGCAATTATGCAATCATGCTGTTAAGTTAACTTGGAGCAGTTATAGGATCTTAAAATTGTCATGAGTCTCTATGGTTGTGTTCATGGGGGAACAATTCTAGCTTAATGTTTCTTTTCCAAACCCAGATCTAAGTACTTACTATGTGCCAGGAACTATACTAATCACTGGAAGTATGAGTAGAATCAAAGAGAAAGGCCCTCCTTCTATCAAGAAACTAATATTCTAATGGGGGAGAACAACACATAAAAGGGAGCTGAAAAGTTGAGGATGGGGTTGAGAAGTCGAGGGAATCAAAGTGGGCCCAGGAGAGGAGTAAGGAGTTAGTAGGACTGGCCTAGACTCTTCCTGGAGGTCTTGGAAGAAATAAACCAATTAGAAGAGGAACTTTTATGGATGGAGGAATATTCTGGGATGAGAAGGCTTCAAGGACAAAAAAATCTTCCTTGATTAGGAGGCTGCTGGGGCATGGTGGAGAAGTTAGGAGATTCAAGAGGGGAACTGGGAAAGGAGGAGAGTTCCTGCTAGTGTTTGTTAGTTGTTCTTGTAGTCATATGCTATGTGTATTTTTAGAAGAGTAAGTTTAGCTCAGAGCAGTTTTTGTAATCACAAAACTAGTGTATGCATGCTTTTACTTCATTTGTCTATTTTAACATTATCTGATATAATACAATTATTCTTTTATTTATTAGTGCTGGTATAAATTCAGGATTCTCATGATTAAGATTCCATTGCTACTCACTGTAAAAATAAAATATTCTGTTCTAGAAAATAATTTTCTGTGTAAAAAATGTCCATAATCACACTCAAGAATGTGGGAAAATATTTGTATAGGTTTTAAGAAGACTAAATTGTATTTATCCTATATAGAATGTTTTGAAGTCCAAAGGAAAGTCTGCCATCTCCACAACTAGGATTCGAATGCCATTTAATTTCTATGAGAGGACTCTGTCTCTGTTTCTCTTTAAATAAAATGGATGTCTAATTGTAAACATGTATGTGTGTACACACACACACACACACACACAAAATACAAATGTTGTTTAGTTGTTTCAGTCATGTCCAACTTTTTGTGACCATGCTTTAAGAAATATATGCAAAGCAATTTCTTCACAATCACCCTGGGAGATAATTAGCTGTGGAAAAGGATTCGAAGCTAGGCTTCCACAGAAAAACAAGGAAATTCTGAGAAGGACTTCCAAGATCTTGTGGATAGTGCCTCAACCAATCAGAAAGTGCCCCAAACATTCTGCAAAACAATTAGTTCCTTAAGAAACAGCCCTGGAAGCTAAACTGGTTGCAACCCAGCAGGGTCAAGGACCAGGCAAAGGCTTTTCTCCACTGTACTTGCTTAATGAGTTTATTGAATATTAATTGACACACCCCGAGGGTGGAGACTGCTGCCATTTTTTAGTAGGGGGCAAATTATCTGAGAGAGTAACATGTCAAGGAGAAACATGAGATGGGTGTGTAAGGAAGATTATAACCTGGAAGGGCTAGGACCAATCCTAGCTCTGATGGGAGGAGCAGGATCATACTAACAGTATATAAGCCGGCTTTTGCTTCTGTATGGTGTTCCTCTCCCACCAGGGGGCGGACCTGCTTCTTGCAAGAACCGTAATAAACAATACTTCTTTCACTACAGACTTAGTTTTGTTATTGAGAGCAAGACTGCGCTTGGCGTTGCAACTGGGAAAGCAATGGGCTGTGGTCGGTCGCCTGGGCTAACTTCCCAACCCTGCTGAGGGAGGCCAAGGGGCTTTACTTCTAACATTAGCTCAAGTATCATTAATCCTGTTTTACAGATGAGGAAACTGAGGGTCAAAGATTTAAAGTGACTTTACTGAGTTTATACAGATAATGTGTTAGAGCTGGGATTTGAACCAAGGTTTTTCTCACTTCAAGTCTAGTGCTCTTTACACTGCACAAATGCTACCTCTTTCCAAGTTTAAAATTAACTCTTTAGAAAGCTACAGTGTTTTCCAAGTCACCAGAGCATTTATCATTTATTAAACTAATCTTTGACTGCATTGTCATTGTTAGTTATGCATTATAGAGATCATATATATATATGTATATATATGTATTGAATAGCTGGGCATGTTCTACATATGTAATAAATGCACATATGTAGTTAAATTTAATTGTGCTTGTGATAAACTTATATTTTAAACTGGATAGGCTCAGTGTACTGAATTCAAAGAAATCAAAAGCTCTAGAGTTCACTTTATAATTTGAAATGCCTTTAATTTTTTAAGTACATAAGTCACAGGAAATTTTCCCAATTCTCAATAATGACTGGCATTTTGACATAATACTCTTTATGGGTTGTATCTAGTTTGATCTACAATAAAATACTGAAAGGTAGTTTATAGAGGTTTTGTTAACCCCATTATACAGATAAGGAAACTGAGCCTCACAAAGTTTAAATGATTTGGTGAAGGTCAGCTACTAAGTGTCACTGGAAAGATTTGAACCCAAGGATTCCTGTCTCTAAATCCTCCTTTCCGTTATATTACATTGCCTCTCAAAAAAGCTTCATGTAAGTTGCCTTCTCTTTGCCTTAGATGTGAATTTTCTCAGCTGTCAGCAGCTAAAGATTCTCACATTCACTCAGTGTCAGGATTTCCATGAAGCATGAGTTTCCACAAGAAATATGTCTGTGGCTTAGCTAAAGCTAATCTCTCCTCCAGGTCAATAGACCGAGGTGACCTAATTTGGCAGGGACAGGGATTGGAAGGAGTGTGATGTCACTAAAAGTGAAATTTTACAAGAGCCTGTAAGAATGAATGCATATAGGACAAATTCTCCTCTCCTTAGTAGAAAAGAATGAATTATTCCAAGAGTCATCTCCTTGTAAAGCTTATATTAGCAGCATGTGTAGCACTGCATACTTAATAATTTTTTTTTTCTTGGAGAAGATGTCACCTAGAACTTAGAAGGTATTCAAATGATAGATGAAAAAGAGCTTGTGTATTTGTGAATGTAAGAAAACCTATGTTCAACAATATGTTATCTCCCCCATTCCTTGTCCTTCCACTACTCTCCAACCCACCTTTGTTGTCAGAAGGATAATGCTGCTAAAGTGAAATCTATGATAAGAGCCTTTGTGGGGGCAGGGGGAGATAAGATGGTTTACTATTCTTAACTTATAAGGTAAGATGTATGCAGACAACATTTATAAAAAGAAAGGGGACACTTAAAACAAGATTAAGTGAGGAGCTGAGCAAAATAGTATTTTTAAGTTGTAGAGAATATTAAAAATCATAGAGATGTTATAATGTCCTTGATTTTTCAGGTAAGCAAAACAAGACTTACAGAATTATAGAAGCAAAAGTTCTTCATTTTTTTGGTGTATGTCATGGATTCATCTGGCAATGAAGCCTATGGAGCCCTTCTCAGGAAGAAAAAATCATAATTGAAGGAAATGGTAAATTTCAATTAGAGGTTAGTGGAAATAAAAAATATTTTTCCCATCCAAGTTCATGAACCACTTGACATCTATTCATGGAACCCCAACAGATCTATAGACCCCAGATTAACAACCTCTAATTTGGAACAACTTGCACAGAATCACATATTAGTTAATAACTGTCAGGACTCTAACTCAGGGTTCTGGGCTTCTAGACCATTGTTTCTTCCACTACATTCTGTTACTATGGAAATCTTGATACAACCCATAAAAACACAACAGTGTTGTACTGCTGCAGCAGCTGCTATTGTTACTAATTATATAAATTGGTTCATTAATAATCATGAATTTCTTTAGCAAAATAACAGCAACAAAACTTGGTTCACAAAGCTGGGTTAGGACCATATGTGGTATTGTTTCACCATATTCACTACTAGTCCTGGCATCTGTGTTCCCCTATCATGCAACCAGAATCTGACTTCAATCTTCCGATTATATGCACAGAGAACTCACTCAAATTACTACAGGGCCAGCATTTGCAGTAAACTGAAGTAGTTCACTTTTATAAATTGTTTTGTTTTTAGACTTTCCCCTGTTAATTTGACATGTTTCTGATAACTGGTTAATATTTAAGTTATATTCTAAGAAGCCATCTAGGGACTTAAATAATAAGAAAACAATCAGAAACCCAAACCAATGGGAAGTAAGTAATTTATTCAAGTTTTTCTAAAAAATTTCAATCCAGAATTCTTTACTTTTTGTCTTATATTAATTCACATTGACACTTAGAGAGAGTAGATTCATAGGATGCTAGTACTGAAAGAGATTTTATAGACCATTTTCTTTTCCAGTACTCTCAGATTCTAGATGAGGAAGTTGAGGCCAAGAAGAATGAAATCATTTGTCCAAAGTTACACATTAGAAGAAGTGAGACTTGAACCTACTTCTTCTCACTATAATACACTATACTCTTTATACTAAACCAAGCCATCTTTCAACAGAATATTCTTGATGATGTCTTGAAATGAATTAATTTCCTCAAGCTTAAAATCAAATAAGAGATATTCCTATTTTTTTTTCAGTATTCCTTCATTTATTACAGCAATTGGTTGGAAACCCATTTTTTTATCTTCTACATGAAGAAAATGAGAAGTGCTTTCAAGTCATAGAACTTACCAGTCCACCTGAATGGCACATAGTGTTATATGGGTAAATATGTCAATATTCTTATGTATCAGTGAATTCATGCATGTGGGTACTTCCTATACTAGTGCAGACTTTTACCTTCTCATCCAGTGTGATCTGTATCCATGTTCCTCTGTTAGTCTTCCATAGAAGATCCACCTAGTATCTTCCTTTACTTCCTTTAAGATTTCATGAATGCCAGTTCAGAACTTACTATTAGCTATTCTTTAGTCTTGGTAGATGACCAGATGTCCTTGATGTCTTTTATACCACTTCTCTCAATAAGTGGGTCATCTTTGATAATATGCTAACTTATAGTTTCCCTGTATGTTTCCATTGCCCTTTGGGTCATTTGCAATTCTGACACTTCTAAAATCCTGGTGTTCCCATGATTCACAATCAAATGGCATGATTGTGAGACTATCCATTTGATTTTCTGGGTTTTATTTATTTATTTATTTATTATCCATTTGTTTTTAAATACATTTAAATACATTTAAAAAATGTTTTTAATGGGAGCAAGCAACTTGGGATCATTGAAAATGCTGCCCAGTTTCCCAAATGTGATCTAGCCTGATCTCTGATCCATGAAACAGACGTGTGTGTATGGAAAAGGACAATTTAATTTTATCACCTGTTTATGTGGAATGATACAGTTAGTGCTTTCTGTTTTCATAGCAACCAAATGTTTAAATCAAGAAGTAGACCTCAAATGTTTATAAATATAAATGAATTAATCATCACAGATGCAAATACCTTGAGCATTTTTCTTTCCAGAGGAGGTGGAGGAAGAATAGGGAGAAGAGGTTGTTGCTATCTGTCTTAAATTGACTTTCATGAAGGAACCAATGACTGATACCTTTTCAACCTTTCAGTGTGTATCTTAGATGGTGAAAATGATGGATGACCACTTTGTCAGGCTATATTCCCTTTGGCATAGTCCTGGCATCAGATGCTGAAAACTTTTATCCTTCTCATCCTAGCAAAGTTTAAAAAAGGGAGTATATTAGGTATTTCAATAAATATTTTCTCCTTTCTTCCATATTAGTCTATTAATTTTGGTACCATTGAAGGTACAAGCAGTGATATTTAAACTAGTTTTTCCAGATTTCTAAGTGATCCTCTAGTCTAAGTTCATACACATTTGGGTATGGTACTTTTTGGTACCCTGAAACAAATAACAAAACTGAATAGACTCTAATTTCAGCTTATTAGTATTAAATTAGAATGAAAGATGTCTACCATGAAGTTAAGAAGGCAGTCAGACATTAGAAGAAGTGGTTATAACATCATATGTTGCTAGAATTATTCATATGGAATCATCTCTCTTCTTTCTATAGCAATCCCACTGCCAGAATTATTCAACTTTTATGACTGGCCTCAGCACCGTGGTCATCCAGATCAATGATTTTCTTATTGAATTTGATTCTATAAGATAACTTAAATCTTATGTTGTCCTTTTAAATGGACTTTTGTGAGATATGGAAAATATTTAGTTTTCTGCTACTTACAACCTAACTGTTCTGCATATGCTTTTACAGAGAGAAATGAAAAGGATGGAAAGCAGTGAGATGATGCAGACTACAATGATTACTCTGTGTTTCCTCTCCTCACTTTTCTCCCCTGCAATGTAAGAAGAATGGGAGTTCTTAAATCTTTGGACATAGTTTTTGGGAAAGAGAAAGTGGGATAGTCTGACTTGTTTCTATATCATTCTATAAAACTAATTAGAATAGAGAATAGGTAGGATGGACCTAAAATACATTAAGTGTCCACACTAGTATTAACTAATTATTTTTTCTTTCTTTGGTTTTAAATTTTTGTATAAGGAAAAGTTGAAAGGATGGGAGCTTCGGAGGGATAAGGGATATATTTAGAAATGAATGTGATAGAATGTAAAAATAAGAGACAGTAATAAATAAAATAGCAACTTTTTAAAGTTATTTCATCTAAAAGACTCTTTGGTTAACTGTCAAAAAATCTGCTTGATAACTCCAAAAATACAAATGTCTTGTTAAATAACTTCAAATGTGTTAAATTGACTTGAGCTTTACATTTGCTAGAGGAAGACTTAGAACACCAGACTTTAAAGACTAAAATGATATTGAAGAGAATATATATTTCTGGCACTAGAGTCCCCCATATGGTATGGTTTAGATCAAGTCAACTCTCATGCCTCACACAATCTAAATAGAGCCAGAACGATTAAGTCCCCAGGCAGAGGCCTCATGCAGGTCTGACAAGGGCCAGAGATATCAAACTGAATGACAAATGGACCACAGCAGTAGTCACCAACCCTGCTTCAGGGCCAAATATGGGCTTCATCTGTGAGGTATCCACTGGATGTGCTCTATCCTCTACCATGTTGGAGTATACCTGCTTAGCAGTTTCCACAAATGAGTTTAGTCCAGTTCATAGAGATCCATACCTACAATCAAACCTCTGTGCTTTCCGACCCCAACCCCAAAGCTCTTCTCTGTTTGGAGGAACACTTGCCTTAACACACCACAACTAGCCAGTCAGCAAACATTTATTAAGTCCTTATTATGTGCTACACACTGTGCTAAGTGCTTCTTCCACCATGGGGTAAGGGCTCAGAATTTAAAGGAAACAGTCAGCTGGGTACCTCCTTCATCTTTTAAGTGATCAGATTTGTATCTTATACTGCTCTAATCTCATTGATTTAGAATCTGCACTTCCTTTTGCTACCTCTGCTCATACTCTTCTTCCTAATATCCTACTTCACAACTGTTCTTTTCTTCCTCTGTTCTATCTTTCAACTGCACATTCTGAAACACCTTGTCAGTCATTAAACACACTTCCCTTTCATCTTTGATCTCTTTTTCCCATAATTTCCTTTTTCTTACACTCATGGAAACCTGGCTTTCTCCAGGTGATCTGT
The DNA here is from genome assembly GCF_900497805.2 of Vombatus ursinus. Taxonomy (NCBI): domain Eukaryota; kingdom Metazoa; phylum Chordata; class Mammalia; order Diprotodontia; family Vombatidae; genus Vombatus; species Vombatus ursinus. Next base: position 67,793,451 of record NW_020954596.1, read on the forward strand.
GATTACCCTTTCCAGTTTTGAGGAATTCTTTTCTCGTAGCCCTGACATGCTGGTCCAGGAGTGGAAGTGAAAAGGAAGCAGTATGATAACTCTTTCTTCTGGCTCATAGTGTCAGAGGTAGGAGAAAATAATCCTCTAATATAGAAGCAGGTAGCAAAGGGTATAAGACTCCACAGACAACCTCCTAAGACTATTAAGTTTCATTTCTATATCTCTGGAAAGACACTTATCATTCATCATACCAGTTGAAGAGACTGGGCTGCCAACACACACACACACACACACACACACACTCATGCATACATATGCACACCACCCACACAACCACCACCCACCACCACTAAAACATAACAAAGTCATATATTTTTCTATTACTTTTTTGTAATAACATTTGTCTTGGAAAAAGGTTTTGAGTCCAAGTGGTCTCCTAATGCCTTGCCTATAATAGTATTTTAAAATGGTTGTTGGATTTAATTGAACTGAACTGAATTGAAATAAAAGTCTAACTTATGTTACATCTAATATGTGGCCTTTCTAAGTGATCTGTGTTTATTATGTACAATACTAAAAGCAATAGGAAACAACTCCAATTTCCTTTCTACACTTTTAAAAAAGGCTTCCCAAATTATCTTCTTTTTTTGGGAATGATTGACATTAAGCAGTAAGTTAGTTGCATAAAATACAAAAGAGTCCTGTGGTTACATTGTACCTTTTATCTTCCTACAAAGAAGCGCAATGCTTAATAGTCCATGAAATGGTGGCATGGAGGCACAGATTCACCAGCAAGATAATGATTCCTTTAAAATTATCTATGATTAATTCAATGTAGATAGGGAATAATCCATTTCTTTAACAATGCAGATTTGCATTTGTTCTGCAGTTTATAGTCTCTGAGACTTGGTTGGGTTAGTAAGAAACTAATTGACTTACCTAGGGTCAAAAGGTCAGCATATACCTGAGGCTGAACCTAAATCCATGTTTTGCTATTTTTATTTTTTGGAATTCAATTTTATTTTGTTTTCTGTTCCAAACTGTCTCCCTCCACCAACTCCTTCCCCTACCTATTGAGAAGGCAAGAAATATAAAACCCATTACAAATATATAGTTATGCAAAACAAATTTACACATTAAATAAATAAATTGATAGGTAGGTAGACAGATAGCCAGATAAATAAAAGCATGAATGAATGAATGGAAGCAAGAAAAAGAATAAAAAAGTACATTTCAATCTGCACCCTGACTTCATCAGTCCTTCATCTATAGGTACATTGCATTTTTCAGCATGAGCTCTTCGAAATTGAGATAGGTCATTGTGCTGATCAGTTACTTAGTCTTTCACAGTTGATTTATCATGCAATATTGCTGTTACTGTGTAGTCTTTCTAAGTTTAAGGCAAACTCTCTACTCATGACACTGTACTGACTTTTACTAAAGTTTCCATTGTGGTAATTTTGTTGATAATGAAAGTGAAGAGAAGAAAATAAAATAAAAAAAACTTTCAACTTTATTGTTTAGCTTCTGAGATCCTTTGTACTCAAAGCACACCTGTTTTATGAACTTGTGTATATGTGGTTTCATTTTAGGGGTAGAGGACAAATGGGAGAGGGTGGTTAGTTTGCTGATATATGTTAGTCCAGAAAACAGGTTTTTGGAGCGTTGAATGTATCTTGTCAATCCTCTGAATGAGCTTTGATTTTCACCTGCAACATTGCCTTGTGCAGAATGGGATTCAGTAAGATAGGCTTGTGTTGTTGGGAGAATCACACATGACCTGAGAAGTGCTGCCTGCAAATAACTCAGTTTGTGGCTAGAATGATTAACAGCTGTGAATTATGAGTAAAAGTATTTACTTAAAAGGTAGAAGTTTAGAAATCTATTTTTATAGCTGAAGACACTGAGTTATAATTGCTTCCCACCCTGTCCGCTGTGGTATTTCGTAACTTGCCAAATTATCATTTTACCACCCAAACCCTTAAATCGAGCTTATGTTTACTTCGCTAATGAAAACACTTTTCTTGGCCTTAGAATCTGCGTTTTGGGCCCGACTCGATTAAAGTTTGAGCCTTTTTTTTCCCTACAGAATTTTTAGTAGCATCATTTTTCTTTTTATGAAACATCTACATGAAATCATTATATGATGAAGATAAGACTAAGTAGGCTTCATTAGATTGTTGTTAACACTTTTCTAGGAAATTTAAGCTCCCTTGAAAGTCTGTCCAACGGACTCCAATTGTCTTCCTGGCTGCCTCACCTCCAATTCCCACTAAGACTCTCTATCTCCTGACTTTAGGCATTTTCACTGGTTTTCCCAAATGCCTGGAATCATCTTTTTTCTCAACTCTGACTCTTGACTTCCCTAGTTTCTTTCAATTCAGCTACAGTTCCATCTTTTGAAAAAAATCTTTCTTCATCCCCCTCAATTCGAATGTCTTACCTTTGTTAATTATTTCCTATTTTGCTGGTATCTAACTTGTCAGTACATAATTATTTGCAGTCTCTCGTATTTGATTGTGAGTTCCTTGAAGCTAATGACTGTTTTTTTTACATTTATTTGTATTCCTACCATTTAACACTGTGCCTGGCACTCAGTAGGCCCTTAAAATATGTTTAGTGACTGACTGACTGCCTAACTCTTTTAGCTTTCAGTCTTCTAGCAGAAAAAGCTCTTTTAGATTTAGATGCAGGTCTCTCAATGATGTATTGCAGAAACAGACTTAGATAATGTAGGTTCAAATTTGAAGTTATCAATGGACAGAAGTACCAACATCCTCCATTCTGCAAGAAGCTTTTTTAGGTTCCCCTTGATGTTATTACCTTCCTTCAGAGATTACTTCTAATTTGTCCTCATATATCTCATTTGCATGTGTGTGTTTACATGTTGTCTCACCTGTTAGATTGTAAACTTCTTGAGGTTTTTCTTTTCTTTGTATCTTCAGCACTTAACATAATGGCATAGTAGGCACTTAATAAGTACTTCTTGATTTGACTTGCAGAATGAAGGAAAGAAAATCTAATATTGACCTGTTGACTTCTTTTTTTCTCATTGCCCTTCACTTCTAAACATTTCTTCTTCCCCCATGGCCTCTTAGGATTAGGCAATATTTTATATTTTCATTCATCTTCCAAGAATAATGAATGCTTCACATTTTGTAATTGATCTACAAGCATTTATCAAGCACCTACTATGTACCAGACACTGCATTTGGTGCTGAGAATGCAAAAATAAAAATTAAAAATCCCTACCCTTAAGTAGCTCACATTCTTATGGGGGTGGGGGGAAGACAAATCCATATGTAAGTGTATACAGAATAAACAATGTGAATAAATAAAAATAAATATAAAGTAGTTAAATAATCCAATAGTAGGTGAATTTAAATATAAGGGAGTGTGGGAGGGAAAAGCATTAGCAATTGGGGAGTGGGGAGAATCATGAAAGACTTCACAGTTCTCTTTGAATGATATAGAGTGTTATAGCAAAAAGGGGAACTTAAAAGATTAGGCCATTTTTCCCTTAACTTACTTATGTTGAGTGTCATTTGTTTTACACTTTTAAAAAAATCATAAATTTGCCTTTTGAAATCTAGCTTTGTGTTTGCCCTGTAATCCTTTGATCTCTTTGAAGTCCCTGGTTGAAGCTTTCTTTTGGATATGGAAATTTTCTTAAGAGGTTGTGGCCTAAATAAGACCCCTTGGGATAAATACAGAATACTGTTTCCCTCACTTGAAACCTAGATGACAGTATTGTGATGGCTACCAGTCCTTGGACACAATGCTATATTTTTAAATGGTTTTGCAGACAGGAAGTTGAAATATTTGCACAAGATGTATAAATTACCTTTAAAAATATCTGTTGCTTATATATTCCTTACTTTAGTAAATGATATTGGCACTTGGCCAATTTCAGTCAATTAGTCTAATGGGAAATATATACTAATTTTGTATGTATATATACTCAATTTTTATAATATGTTACTTAAAATCTTTTCTATGTCTCTGGCTTTTAAAAATGTGAGTACACACAAAAATAATATATAAAAAGACCAGTAAAATTTCTTAAGCAGGATGACATTCACATATAAGCAAATAAATACTGGTGAAAATTAGGGCAAATAATTTTCAGCTTGTAACACTGACTTTTGAAGATGCCTCACTGAATAGTAGCAACAAAGTCAGAGAAGCAAGAATTGAGCTTCTCTATGACAATTAGAAACTGAAATAACTTTTAGGTCCAAAAGGATCAATTTTACAATTCATTCTTTGGAGAACATAATGTTCAAAACTCACATGTACTCACTTTATTCAATAATGAAGCTTCCTATCATGGCTTTAACAAGCACACATTCTTTGAAGTTGGACTAAAGGCATTTACTTTCAAACATAGAAAGGTATATTTTTCTCTTACTCATTTCTTCAGAAGTTTTGCTCAACTTTTTGTTTATTCTATTTGTTTTTTTTTTCCTTAAGCTTGGTAAACCATACACATTGGGATTATAGATTGGAACAGCACTCTACAGATCTTTTGAAAAATATCATCTGGTTCCCTCAAAACACAAACATTTCTAGAAACACTGCTAATTGGACTTGGTTGGATTTTTGGGGTTGCTGAAAAACCAATAAGGCAAAAAAAGAAGATAAAAATGAAACTCTAATAGAAAAAGTGTAATTTTAAAAATAACTTGGAATTATTTTCACATTAACTTATGTTGGGTTGTATGGTTGTATGAATTTGCTTCAATTGCTAAGGTAGAAAAATATCATGATATAGTGAATTTTGAAGTAACTGTCAATAAACATATGAATCATATAATACATAGGACAGATTTCTCAAGTTGTGTCTTTAGTCTTTAGTTCAAAATACTTTAGGGTTTAGATCAAAACATTTTGCCCTGGATTGATTAATTTAGATCTCTCAGGGCAGCTAGGTGGTGCAGTGAATAGAGCACCGACCTTGAAGTCAGGAGGACCTGAGTTCAAATCTGGCCTCAGACCAAGCACTTGACACTTAACTAGCTTCGTGACCCTGGGCAAGTCACTTAACCCCAATTGCCTAAAAAGAAAAAAAAAGAATGGAAGAATTTAGATCTCTCCATCCAAATGGACCAAGTAAACAAAACATATGGTTTGGTTGAGTCTTTATATTGTTAAATGCAAACTCTGGTTCCATCCATTTTCTTTTATATGGCTAAAAATATTCTGATGATGACTGTTAGAGAAACACAACTTTTCCTTCCAATCTACTCTCTAGTTTTGTACTTTATTACTTGGAACTATGTAAGTCAAATCCTGGATTTTCCACTCAAATGTGATCCCCAGTAATCTAACCTGGATGAGACACCATTTAATTACCTTAAATGAACTCTTATTAAAAGTCTGATTATGTATCATTTGTTGTTATTATAATCAGTCTTCTCATGCCTTATATTCCCAAAGCTTAGAAGGACTCAGGAAAAGAGCAGAATTAACTTTGATTCTAGGCATTAAGTAGAAGTAAATACTCTGAAGGACAAGGGGCAGACCTAAAAAAGAGAATAAGTTTTCATTTAGAATATACAAACTCTTTTCTAATCCCATCTGATTAAAAATAATTGCAATGTAATATATTTATACTTCCCTTAAGCATTTTTAAAGCACTTTTCCCTCAAAATCCTGTTAGCACTTTTTAAAATTTTTTTCCATATGAGGAAACTGAGGCTAAGAGAGGTTGTCTATATTTTCACAGCCAGTTTGCATCTTTGTCAGAGAGCTGAGATTCAAACACAGGTACCTTCACTTTGGGGCAACTAGGAGGCACAGTGGAGAGAGTGCTGGGCCTAGAGTCAGGAAGACTCATCTTCCTGAGTTCAGATCTGGCCTCGGATACTTACTAGCTATGTGATCCTTGACAAGTCTCTTAATCCTGTTTAACTCAGTTTCCTCATCTGTAAAATGAACAGAAGGAAATGGCAAACCACTCCAGTATCTTTACCAAGAAAACCCCAAATGAGGTCATGAAGAGTTGGACACGAATAATGTTGACAACAAAAATAACCTTAAGTCCACCAAGATCTTATGAAGTATAGTTACAACATGTACTTGGAATTTTATTTTAAATTTTTGTCCCAACCTATGATTTTATTGGCAAAGGGAACTTCCAGTGAGGAAACTCTCTCCACCAAATAGCAACTATTCTGCCACATATGGTCTTGCCTGGGGTCACTGAAAAGTTGATTTGCTTTGGGTCCAATAGCCAATATGCAATCTACCATATGGGGATCAAGATTGACCTGACACTTTGGCTGACTGTCCTTCTATCTACTGAACAGTGCTGTGTGGAATAAAGGCAGATTGACAGGGATATAGTTTCCATTTGTCTTCCAGGAACATCTGTGCAGCAGGCTTATAGATTAGTGTATTTTAGAGGCAAAGTATGGGCTCTCTAGAAATTAATAGTGGGGAAATTTTTCTTTATCAGGCTTTCTTACAGTACTTGTCCAGGCAAGAAAGGGGAAATAAATACTAAATACAATTAGAAATTTATTTGCATCCTGGGTAATATTCAGAGCTGAGTATGTCTCTATATTCATTTTTTATTAAGTAGGTAACAACCCAGATTGCTTCATTAAATTGACTGTAACCCTCTTTCCAACTCTAGTTCTGAGAAAAGTAATCACATTATCCATCTTTCCTAATAAAGTCATTTCAATCAATTTCCCTATTAGTATAATCACCATTTTTTCTCCAAAACACTCCTCTTGGACACTACTTCCCTATAACATGTTATCTTTCTCTATTGGAATGTAAGCTCCTTGACAGAAGAGATTGTTTTCCTTACTTGAATTTGTATCCACAGTATTTAGTGCAGTGCTTAATATGTGAAAATGCTCAGTAATTTTTCATTTATTCATTCTGGTTCAATACATCTGAATTCTTTTTATTTTAGATATGTACATTTGTACTTTTAGGATTTATATTAAAACAAATGAAAATGAAAAAGATTCTCCTGCTATAGAAGCTACTTTGGTTGTATTTTAATCTAGGTTTCTTATTAAATAAATATGTATTCCTCTATATTTTTGAGATGTCTCTTTATGTTCCTTATTTATATGATAAATAATGTGTATTAGGAATGTCAGATGTCAAAAGTTTATTCTAGAGAACTTGCAGGATGATTCTAAATAGGATTTGGTGATGCTCTCATTTATCTATAGGAATACTATTTGTGTAGTCATAGTAACAAAACCTTGTCTTTCATACGTCAATTGAAATGCCCTCATAAAACCCCATTTTATTTTTAACTTTTCTTTTTGAGAATATAGCCAATATTGAAGTATGAAAAACATTCCTAAAGACCCTACTGATTACATAAAATGGATAATTTATGTGAGATATATATTAGGTGCTTTTCAACGACAACACAAATGCACAATGGAGAACATAGAGTACAGAGTGGGATAAGACAGCATGGTTTTACTATTCAGATTTTATATTAATAAATAATTTTGAGGCAAATATTTTGGTTCTTCCACTCCTTACCTTCACCATAGACTCTTGTCATTCAATTTCTCCCATCCTTTACTTCAATTAAATATGCCTTTTACTCACTCTTCTTTGCTCTTTAACCTCCTGCTTTATGTTTCTTAATCTCCTCCTATTTCCTCTACTCTGTCCGACTTTTTTTTTTTTTTTTTGGTGAGGCAGTTGGTGTTAAGTGACTTGCCCAGAGTCACACAGCTAGTAAGTGTTATGTGTCTGAGGTCAGATTTGAATTCAGGTCCTCCTGACTCCAGGGTTGGTGCTCTATCCACTGAGCCACCTAGCTGCCCCTGTCAGACTCTTTTTGATGTTATTTCCCTCTCTGTCTGTCCTAGTCAGTGAGTCAGGTAGTCTGTCAGCCAGTAAGCATTTATTAAGTGACTCCTATATGCCACATTCTGTGATAAGCACTGGGGACACAAAGAAAAACAAAAGGACAGTCCCTGTCTTCAAAAAGCTCATAATCAAACAGGAGAGACAACAAGCAAACATAAATGCACAAACTATATACAGTATTAAGAAGATAATAATAAGATAATAATAACAGAGGGAAAATACTAGCAATAAAATGGTTTGGGAAAGGCTTCCTATAGGAGGTGGAATTTAATTTGGGACTTGAAAGCTGGGGAAGTAAATGGACCAAGATGAAAAGGGAGACCATTCCAGGCATGGGGGACAGCCAGAGAAAATGCCTAGATATGAGTAATAGAATGTCTTGTTCACAGAGAAGAATGGAGGTCAGTATCACTGGATCAAAGAGTACATGACTGGAGTGAAGTGTAAGAACACTGAAAAGGCAGGAAGGAGTCAGGCCATGAAGGGTTTTAAATGCCAGAGGATTTTTTATGTAATCCTAGAGGTGACAAGGAGCCAGTGGAGTTTATAGGTGGGGTGACATGGCTTTAGGAAAACCACTTCTATACTGAATTGAGGGTGGATTGGCATAGGGAGAGACTTGTGACAGGCAGACCAACTCGCAGGTATTACAATACCATTCAAACATTTCGATGTCCTTGTTAGAAGTCTAGAAATCCTTACTCCCAAAGACTATTTTCCTGACAATTACTAACCCTGACAAATTATTATCATCTCCCCAATCATTTTAAAAAAAAATCACCTTTTTGTCAATCCTGCTGCCCCCTTAAATTAATACCTCATCTTTCCTTCCTTTACTGATAAATTTCTTACTAGGTAAATTGATAATTAAAATCTCTTGTTTAACCTCAACCTTACTTCTCTGATCTGCAAATCTGGGTTTTGCTCCCATCAATAGATGTGCTACTGTATCAAAGCCCTACCTACCAGGGCTGCTGTATAAAAAATGTTCTTCATATTTATCAAATGACTGGTTTTTTCTCATTTTTTAGCATCCTCAACTTGGCTTTTGTAACACTGTGTGTTGCAAAAGCAGAGCCAGAAATCCTTTTGAAAAGAATGTGCACCAGTGTTTTATACATATCTGGAATGGATATGACTATACTCAAGGTAGATTATGAAGGACAAGCCAAGAAATTGCTAGCAATAATGAAAAACTGAAAACGTCTTCTTTTCTTATAACCACTCTCCTGAATGAGAGGGACATATTTTCAACTTTTTGCTGGACAGTTCCTTCTGGATGTCACACTGGTTACGCAAACTCTCCTCATCTTGCTTCTTATGCTTGCTTTTTGTTAATGTCTTCTAGTCACTAAGACTAATAGTCATTTTAAAAAGTAGTTTTTACACTTTGTTCCCTTGCTCCTCATATCTAATCAGTCATTAGGTTTTGTTGGTATTTTCTCTTCTCTTTTTTTTCCATTTCCAATATCTTTATTCAGTATCACTTTCCAAATTTTGACTATTGCAAAAAAAGTTCTAACTTGTTTTCTTGTCTCCAGTATCTCTTTTGCTTTTTAGTCATTTCTTATATACTGCTACCAGATAATTAGGATAGTCATTAAAAGTGTTTGGGACTACAGAATTAAGTATAAGTTCCTTAAAATGTCATTAAAACAGAACTCATTATCTTTTCCCCAAACCCTCCCACCCTCCTTCCTACTTTCTCTATTACTGTAGGGGCAACACCATCCTCCTATCCCTCAGGTTCACAACCCAGGTGTCATCTTTGATCCTTCACTATTTCTCTGCCCACTCTGCTCCCACATCCAATATGTTACCAAGACCTATTTTTTTTTATCTTTGCAACATCTTTCAAATAAACCCCATTCTCTCCTTTGAAGCTGCTACCACTTCTCAAAATAATTTTCCTAAAATGCAGGCTGACTATGTCACCCCCTCCCCAATAAACTTCAGTGGCTCCCTTTTACCTCCAGGATCAAATACAAAATCTTCTGTTTGGCATTCAAAGCTATTTACAACCTAGCCCTCCTCAAACCCCTGACCCCTTTCTAGCCTTTTTTATTCTTTTAATTGCAATTTTAAGTTCCAAATTCTCTCCTGCCTTCCCCCTCCCTCACCTATATAGAAAGCAGGAAATATTATACCCATTATAGATATGAAGTCATAGAAACATGTATTCCCATATTATCCATATTATGAAAGAAAAACACAGCAAGAAAATAAAGAAAGCAAGAGAATATATGCTTCTATCTTCATTCAGAGTCCATCAGTTCTCTCTTTAGAGACAGACAGAATTTTTCATGATAAGTTGTATGAGATTGATGTGGATCATTTTATTGATCAGATCAGAGTAGTTAAGTATTTCCCAGTTGATTGTCATTATAATATTGTTTTTACTGTGTACAACATTCTCCTGAGTCTGCTCATTTCACTGTGCATCAGTTCATATAAGTCATCTCAGGTTTTTCTGAAACCATCACTTCTTCATTTCTTATAACAATAGTATTCCATCAATCATATAATCCAACTTTTCCCACTCTTTGCCAGTTGATGGGCATCCCCTGAGTTTCCAATTTTTGCCACTACAAAAAGCTACTATAAATATTTTTGTATTTATAGGTCCTTTCCCTTTTTCTTTGATCCTTTTATGGTATGGACCTATTAGAGGTATTGCTGGGTTAAAGTAGAGCATAGTTCAAAATTGTTCTCCAAAATGGTTAGACAGTTCACAGTTCCACTAATAGTGCATTGGTGTACCTGTTTTCCTACATCCCTTCCACCATTTGCTATTTTTCCTTTTCTTTCATGTTAGCCATTCTGATGGGCAAGATGTGGTACTTCAGAATTGTTTTCATTTACATTTCTCCAATTGTTAGTGATTTAGAACATCTTTTCATATGACTATTGATAGCTTTGATTTCTTCTGAAAACTACCTGTTCATATCCCTTGACCATTTATCAATTGTGGAAGGGGTCTTTTTTTATCTGGCTCAATACCCTATATATGTGAGTAATGAGACATTTATCAAAGGAACTTGCTGTAAGATTCCCCCTCCCCCCCCAGTTTCCTATTTTCCTTCTAATTTTGACAGCATTGCTTTTGTTTGTTCAAAAGACTTTTAAATTTAGTATAATCAAAATTGTCTATTTTACCTCCTGTGATCCTCTCTATCTTTTATGTCATAAATTCTTCCCTTATCCAAAGATCTGAGAAGTATTTTCTTTCCATGCTCCCCTAATTTGCCTATGGCATCAACCTTCATGTCTAAATCATGTACCCATTTTGAGCTTCCATTATTTTTAACGCCTTATGCTCACCCACTTACTCTTTGATGCAGTGGCACTTGCCTCCTTGCTCTTCCATGAATAAAAACCTCCATCTCAGTTCCAGGCATTTTCTCTGGTAGTCTCCCATGCCTAGAAGGCCTTCCCTCCTCATCTCCACCTATTGGCTTCCCTGGCTTCTTTTAAGTTGTAGCTAAAATCCCACCCTTTACACAAAGCTTTTCCTGGCTCTTTCTAATTCTAGTCGCTTTTATGAATTGCTTTCTATTTATTCTTGTATATCTTGTATATTCTGAATATCTTGCTTGTAGATATTATTTCCTCCATTAGAATGTGAGCTATGTCTTGAGGTCAAGGACTATCTTTTTGTCTTTTTGTTTGTTTTGCGTCCTCAATGCTTAACACAGTGCCTGGAATGTTATAGATGCTTAATAAATATCCACTACAAGGTATCAAACATGGGGTGCCTATAACACTCCTGAATGAGGTCCAAACCACATTAAAATGTAATTGAGAAATATTTAATAAAATATATAAAAATACAATAATACATAGATAACATTACATTTTAAAACTAAGTCAGTATGCAGCCTGCAAGGATACTTACATATGGATATGTGACTTTAATTTCTATTTGAGTTGATACCACTGTTCTAGGACATGACTTAATTTTTTTCCTATCATATCTTTATATATTACTTCTCTTTGAATCTACCCCAACAGTAGGGGTACAGTGCCTTGAATGCAGTAGGTAATTAGGATATGTTAAGTTGAGACCTTTCAGTAAATATATCTGCTCCTGCTATTAAAATATAATTCTCTACCATTGTGCATTTTGGTCCTTGTAATTTCAACCATTAGACTCAGAATGATGAAAGCAATAAGGAAAAAAATGTTTTATAAAAGAGCTGAGGCACTATAAGGACGGAAGGAAAGAGAAAGAAAATGTGTTGGTTTTTCCTGGGATTCACACTCACTTCTGCATTCAATTACTTGGTACAAAGAAGGCTTACATAAAAGTAGTAGTTTATGTGTAAACAATTTTTAACTTATAATATTGCCTGAGAGACACACTGACAACCTGGGAACACTTTTGATTAAAAGACAATATGAGATTTTAATAGAGAAATATTTATTATAATAATAAAACAGTATGTCAGGAAAATGCCCTTCAGCCAAGGTTTAGCATATTTGTGCTTTCTGACATTATGATACCATAACCCTAACATATGTGGTCAATTAAAAGAAATTCATAAACCATTTTCTCTAGTTTTCTTGGAATAAGCTTTTTTCAAGAAAGAAAAGTGGTAGAATACTCACAAAGATTGACTTTGAAAAATAGATTATTGTCTCTTTGGATGTTGTAAGTGGGTCTTTAAGTGTCAAGGTCAGTATTTTGTTTATTTAGCTGAAAATTTGACTAGCATGAATATTCAATTGAATTTATTGCTGAATACATCAATGGTAAGTGAATATTTAACATAGATAATGTTTTTGTCATTTTTTGAGTTCGCAATGTGTTTGAGTTATTCCCATGTCTTTTTTCCCCCAGTTTGTTTTTTTTTATTTAAAATATGAATTAAGGGGATTTTAAAATTAAATGTCATTTTCTGGTTTTCTATTTTAAATATATAATTCCAATTTAAACACTGATTTTAAAACCAGAGGACCTTGATTGAGAACCCACTTCTAATATTCCCTGTGTCACATTGGGCAAATCATATAAGCTTATTGGGTTTCAATTTCCTCATATGTCAAAAGAGAGGTTTGGACTAGATTGCTTCTGAACGCACTACTAGCTCTATATCTAAATTACTATAAGGTAGGTACTGCAAATTTAATGGAGAGAACTGAGTAGCAGAACCTTAGCTGGCTTCCCCCAGCCAAGTTGATGAAATCTGAGAATGTAAGGGAGTAAGGAATAGAAAAAACAGCAACAACAAAAAATCATTGCTAATATCTTAAATGAGGTGTAAAGAAATTCTCCAGTCAAAACTGATGAAATTATAGCCATTGATTGACTGAAGATTTGGACCCCTTCTTGGTGGTCCTTAAACACAACAAAACAAAACAACAGGAAACACCCTTGAGAAATATAGGTGAAGTAGGAAACACCTCTAAAGAGTATTACCCCTAGAAGCAAATGGAGACAACTATGGAATAACCTAGCCATTGAGAGGGAATATTTCCTCACCTATAGGAAGGAAGGCATTTCTTTCTTTTTCCCTAGGAGTAAGCCATAGCATGTTACCAAAGAGCTACTTTCCCAGTAGGAGATACCAAAACTGACAGAGAGCAGGTTCAGGAGCAAGAGAAGACTGAAAATGTTATTTCTTTGAGTCAAGAAGTAAGCCACCCAATTCTGACCACTGAGAATTGCTCTGTGAAGAATAAGAGGCCTAGAAAACCCAACTTGATAACCTTCCAAATAGAAATGCTATATATAAGGAACACTGTAAGGATCTCATGAGACGGAAAGGATAACTGAGTCCTATGGTGTAAATGGTATGAATTGTCTGGTCCATGTTCATTCCCTATGTGTGTGCTTCCACATTAGTGTATTCTGTGTGTGTGACTATTTTTCCAACTAAAGTGGTATATAGATAATGGGAGAATTCCAGGGGTTTTATTTTTTGGGGGGGAGATCATTTTGCTAATATAATTTTTATGATATCTTCTCAATAAATTCCTTTGTCAGAAACTTTTTGTGTCTACTGATTGAATATTTAAGATTAGTGCACTTATTGGGGCTCATGAGCTATAGTTTTAGAGTAGAAAACCACAAAGAACCTTAAATTTGAGGTAGTCATCTCCCAGCCTCTGTTTCTGAGTTGAAGGGTAGCCCAAAGAAAGATACCACACTAGTATTACTAGATGGGGTTAGATTCAATGAGCCCTGAAGTCCTTTCTAGTTCTAACTCTGTGATCTTATGATTTTTATTTAATCAATGGGAAACCTAAAGGCTAGGGAAATTAAAGTGAATTGCCCTAAGTAATGTATGGATTATAAGACTTCTAAAGAAACCAAATGCATTATGTTTTTTATTTAACTTTTAGGATATGTTTCAAATTCATTTTTTTCTTGATAACATTCAAATATAGAAAACTTTGAATTAAATTAATTTTGTTAAATAAAATAATCTTTTTTTCAAAGAAAACATTCCACTAAAAGGAAAATACATTTTTCTTGGTTGCTTTTAAGAGAAATGAAAATATTTTAAAAAATAAATAAGCAAAACCTTTAAAATAATGAACTTGTTCAATTGAAAATATACACACCAACAGCTTTTTCAAGGTAAGGGTTTTATAGAGTACTAAAAAAAGAAAGTATGACCTTTAGTTGCTTTTAGTAGACCACTGTGCCCCTGGATAAGTTGCTTAACTTCTTCATACCTCAAATTTCTTATCAGTAAAACGGGGGTTAAAATAACAGTATCTACGTTACAGAATTGTTGTGAGGATCAAATGAGATATTATAAGTAAAATGCTTCAAGGGCCATTGGGATTGACTTATTTGATCCTTCATGAATATGAATGACCTTTGGAATAATCTAACCTATAAATTACTTACTGTACCCCTTAACATTTTCTGTTTTCCTCACCTAATCCCTATTTACATTGTCAGTACTTGCTGAAGTAGGTAAAGTCCGTAATTTGCCCTTCTATTCCTTAGTGAAACTTAAAAGGGCTAATAAGTAGCCCTTCTTAGATTAATTAGTCCAGACCTTTTATTTTGGTCATTTTTGTACTATGTATTTCTGGTATCAACTGACACTGTCAAATTCTTTCAATTTCTAGCACATAGAAGGGAGAAAAGCCCATGTTTAGAGAGCATAGTATTGGTTTATGTTTACTGTGAAACAGGATTAGTTGTTTTCACATTCTGTTGGCTTAGAGGATCATAGGATTTAGAGCTGCAGGGGACCTTAGAGAAAATCTAGTCCAATGTCTTCAATTTGCAGATGAGGAAACTGAGCCCCAGAGAGCAAAACCATTTCCTTGTAGTCATGTATAGATGCTCCTGTTGCCTGTAGTAGATTAATTTGTGAAATGGTTTTGGAAATGATATAAAAATGTGTGTGTGTATGCATATACCTTCTCTTCTGTCATTAAAAGGAAGCTTCATTTAGCTCTCCAAGGATGCTTTCTATTTTGTTTTTTTTTTTTTCATTACCAATCTCAATCTTATCTAGTAACTCAGAGGCAGAATCACTTTTTGACCATTATAGTGCTTTAGGTATCTTTCAAATCTCAAATCCCCAACCCTAATTATCACCTCCCAACTCCACCCAGTATTTTTAGTGTGTACAGCTGTGGATGTTTGTTTCTTAATGAGGGAAATGAATCTTGTGAAATACTTGATCAAAAAATACTTTTTCATGATGTAAATACAGGAACAATTTTGTCTATAGAGCTGAGTATAATTCTATGGGGGAAAAATAGGCCTTGATTGAACTTTGAAACATTTCTGGTGAAAAAGCCAGAACTGAGAAGGAACTTTGAACAAATATAAGAAAGAAACCTATAAAGGTAAATGCTTGAGGAATTGGAATGGACTGTACATTATGCAACGATAACATTTTAATACAAGAAAAAAAAAGTGTTCCTTCCGAATCTTAGTGTCTTTGAAAGGTATCGCGGGAATAAAATAAGAAAAACAGGAAAGCGTGTAATAGTTGGTTCTGTTTTGAGGGTGTTGAGATGAGAGAGGGAAGATAAAAGGAATACACTAGTGTAAAGAAGAGGAAGAAAGTGAAAGACCTTCCCATCATTTCTCATAATTGAGTTGTATGAGAAAAGGAGCATGTAAAGAGAAAGGAAGAGTTTTGGGGAAGGGGTGAGGGATTTGGAGGAAGCTTAGATGAATTTCACTCTTATCCCATCCAGACAAAGAGTGTTGAATACACACACACACACACACACACACACACACACACACACACATACATTTATGTGTGTGTGTATGTGTAGAAATACATCAAACAACAAGGAAACAAGAGGGGAAAGAGAAAAGAGTGGTTAAGAGGAATGATAACATGGAGTAGGGAATAGTCTCAAGCAAAACATACTCCCTATGATTAAAGGGGAGATTAAAAGAAAGTAAGAAGAAAAAATAGAAATCTAAGGGGATGCCTATCACTTGATGAATGATGAACAAATGTTTCTATATGAATGTCATGGAGTATTATTGCTCTTTAAGAAATTATGAAAGAGACTTCCAGAGAATACTAGGAAGAAAGAACTGATATAAAATGAAATCAGTGGAACCAGGAGAACAACTTATAAAATGACAATAACATTGTAAAGAAAAACAGCTCTGAAATGTTTAATAACTTTAATCAAAGAGGTGACCAATAACATCTCCAGAGGGCATTTGATAAAGCATGTTACCCACTTTCTGGCTAAGAGGTAATGGACTCAAGGTGCATAAAAAAATACATATTTATGGACATGGCTACTGTGGGGGATTCATTTTGGTTGGCTATCCTTATTTATTACAAGTTTTTTTTCCACTTTTTAATTATAGGGGGAGCTTTTGGGGAAAGTGATGCCTTTTCAAATGAGAGTCATTGAAATTTTTTAAAGGTACAAAGGAGAATAGAAAGAACATCAGAAAGAAAAACAAATAGGAGAGTTTTGAAGCTAACGTGGAATTTATCATATACTTTTTAAGCAAATGATATGAAATGGAGACTCATGGTTTCATGTACATGTACAATAGTAGTGTTTTTGTCCTGCTGTATATATGGAAATGCTATTTTTTATTTTTAAGTTCAAAGTAAAAAAAATTAAAAAGAAATCATTGGTATCTTTGGGGAAAGCAGTTTTAATTGAATGATAAGGTCAAAAAGGCAAATAGAGCATACAATTACAGGGGCTGGCCTTAAGCAAGGACAACCTCTTTATCCAAGACTATAGTAAAAAAGGAAATGATCAAAGATAATGTTAAGGGACTATGAGATGTAGATTAGGGGAAAGGGAGATCATAGTAAATGACTTCTGCTTTTTCAGTAATGTAGGAGGTAGTTTTTTTTTTTGTTTGTTTGTTGCTGAGAGGAAGAAGGAAGAGGATATTACTAGAGAGCTGAAATCATAATAGAAAGGTCAGAACAACTTTTATCAGAATGTAATTAATTAAGGAAGACTAAAATGATTGCCTAACCCAGTAAGGGAAAAAGATAGCAAATGTGCCATAAACCTAATCAGCACAGTTGTGTGTTCTCCAGCACCATTCAGAAGCATGCATGTAAGAGTAAATATAGTAAGGCTAATTTTGGGGTGAGTTGCCAGTCCCTCTACATGGTAATTTCTCCTTGGAGTCTTTCTCTCCCTCAGGGATCTTTCTCCCAAAAGAATCAGGAACTACTGGGCCAAAAAAGGAATGGATGAAAGTGAAGCAAAAGCAGTGGTGATGGGCTGGCAGAGCACTGAGGCAAGGAAAGATTTGATGAGGCAGGACTCATAGGGAGGACAAAAATCTGGTTTTAAGTCCCAGCTCTGATATATACTACCTGTGCACAAATGGCATTTAACATCTCAGTGTCTCTGGCTTCTAGGACTATAAGTTGTAGGACCATTTGTCTAGCTATGTCAATGGGAGGAATTTTCTATACTGTTGACATCATATGTTTGCCCCATTTCCCCCTCCTCTCTCCCTTGCTCCCTCCTAAATTGACTAGTGGTTTACCTCTGGCTATGTACTACTTTTCTTTGTTGAATGTAAAAGATTACATATGGTAGGTGGATTTCAGGGAGGTTAAAATTTCTGGGAGTAGGACTTCCGGTGATTCTTATATCATTTATTTTAGCCTCACTTATGGGAAGAGTTAAAGACAGAAAACAATGGAATTCAGCAACCAAGCTCCTTTAACCAAGTAGCAGAGGAGTTCTGTTCAACACTCAGTTCTGTTCAAAACCCTAAATAATCCCATGGATAATCTAACCCTTTTGTTGTTGTATCTACTCCTTAATGCTGCCACTTTCCTCAGTTCTCTCCTTTCTACTTCATACTACCAATTGAAAATGAAAATAGTTAGGTGTTATTAGTCTTTTGGAAGCAAAATCACATAGGAACTTCATAGGCTTTCATCTTCACATCCTTCAAATCTTTCCAATTATTTCATCAGACCATCAACACACTTCGAACATTGGCTATGTGCTCAAACAAATGGCCAGATTCATTTGTCTTGTGCCTAGGTGGTAGTTTTTTTTAAGCCAAGGCAAGTTTAGTTCCTTTTATCATTATCTATGTTTTCCTTTCAACATTGGTGGGGGGGGGGATACATAGATTGATAGGGAGAGAGACAGAGACAGAGAGAGAGACAGAGAGAGAGAGAATCTAGTTTCTTTTAAATTCTTGCAGGGTTTTTTCAAGGCATCATATCAGAACTACTATCCATCAAATATGTCTTCATTTATCTGTTTCTATAGGACATTTTGATTTGCCTTCTTCTATATGAGATTCCTCTTCCCAAATGTGAGTTTGATTTGTATTTTGTGCCTAAATTCCACTAGCATCATAAGCTCTGTCTGTATGGGAATTCTAAATGGGTTTTGATATGTGGACAGCTGGACCTGAGGCCAGCCCTTAATATTGTTTAATATTGCCAGTGTTCCCTCAGATATTGGCTGTTAAATTGCAATCTGGCCTCAGGCACTCATTTTCCTTTAATCTAGCTTAGGCCATTGCCTAGCCCCATATGAACAAGCTGGACGAGGCTTAAAAAACTATTTGGACACAACTAATGGTATTCACACTAGTGGAGGAGGTGGTGTATTTATCAATCTTTTGTGGATTATTTTTGAAAAAAAATTATTATAACTTTGTGGGATTTACTATTACTTGTTTGCACAGTTAATTTGTAAATATAATCAATGGATTTGGCAGTTTTGTAGGTCTCTCTTGAAGAAATTCACTTTCGATTTATACATACAGATGGAGGGGAAGAGATCCTGAAGGTAAGTAGCTATGGTGGTTTGCCAGTGAGAGTCTAGTACCTTGATATTGGCTAAAGGGAAAGATTCTGATTCCAAAACTTTTTGGTGAATAGAAAGAACATTTCTAAGCTCACTTGAGAGGAATGCCATGAGGAAGGAGAGGAAGATGACTATGTCAGTTTCCTAGGAAGCAACTTATAATAGTTCAATATGCTTTCAATTACTCTGTGTACCAAACTTGAGCATGTTTTCTTTTTAGCAAGACTTTTGAAAATGAAATGCAGTATGTAATTATAAGAAATTCTTTCATCTCATAAAAGTGTGATGGTTTCAGAATGTCCTCCTGCAGTCCAAAATTACAATACGTACTCTGTATCCTCTGCTTAAGGTTTTCTGACTTTGATTTCATATGCTTATCCTCTGACTTAGCAATAACCTGAATTTAGAGGTCTGGCATTTTTCTCTTCTTTTCTATCTCTTAGAGAGTGCTAAGCTTGAAATCTTTGGTTGTGGTGACATGTCCCATCACTAAGCTCTGAGGTTTGTTGTGCTGATTGTAGATCTATGGAAGACTATTTCCCAGCTTCCATAACTGCCACTCAGAGCCTGAAGGAAGGTATGGTAGAAAGCCTGACTATTAGTGATACCTGTGTGACAGCTGTGCTCCCTTTTGGGTGAACTCTTTTTCCTTTTTTTCTTCTCTCTGTTACTCAGCCCCTTGCCCTGATCCCCAAACCCCCTGTCTGTTGTGATGTAGGAGAAAATACACAAGACAGAAATATGAGACCTAGGTTCTTGTGTTGGCTCTTCTACTAAATACTAAAATGGTTTTTTTTGTTTGTTTGTGTGTGTGTGTGTGTGACCTTGGCCAAATCATTTAAATTTTGTGGTCTCTTCCTCTTCATCTCTGAAATAAGAAGTCTGAATTAGAACACTGAAGCCCCTTTCCACCTCCAAAATTTATGGTTCAGTAACCTCTGTTTTGTAGTGTCCCATGACCACTAGGCAACCTCCCTGTTCATTTCCCTCTTTTCTATGGTTTTCCCCTCCCCTTCCATTTCCACCCCCAATCAAAATGAAATGTACATGTCCTGTATTCCATTCCCTCTTTAGAGTGTTGCCCTCTTCTAAGACATTCATTTAATATAAAAAAAGTTAAAGGCTGATACTGATTTCATGTGTTAGCTTCTTTTAAAAATTCATTTTCAGTTACATTTTATACTTTATTCCAAAACATGTCTATATTGAGAATTCTGAGAAGGAGGCAGCTTTGGTTGGGAGGTATTTCAGTAGCTCTTAAATTACCTTGCTGGCTATAACACCCTCTTCTCATACAAAACTAAGCCTGAGGAAGAGGGGAAAATGTATTCCTTAAACATCTGCTACATGCCAGGCACCATGCTAAGTGTTTTACAAATATTATTTCATTTGATTGTCACAACAATCCTGTGAGTTTGGTGTCATTATTGTCCCTATTTTAGTTGAAGAAACTGAGGCAGACAAAAATTAAGTGAATCACCCAGGATCGCACAGCTAGGAAGTGTTTGAGTATGGACTTAAACTCAAGTCTTCCTAACTCCAGGCCCACTGTTCTATCTACTGTATTACCTAACTACCTGAATCAACACTAAAATCACATCAAAATTACACGATTTATAGAATGTTGCTTGTGAAAGGAATCTTAGAGCTCATCTGATCAAACCCACGGTCTAGTGGGAGAAGTATTGAAGTAAGAGTCAAGAGGAGCAATGTGATGAAATTAATTTGTGCTGAGGCAATAATGGGAAATTGTGCTCTACCATATTATGTCCTGGAGCTTTGCATAGTAGATTGATATTTTCCCTCTTTTTCCATATACCTCTGTGATTTATGCCCTATGTAAGTGTCTCACTCTACCTTCTTACTTCCTTCTCCTCTTACTTCCCTGTCTTCTTTCAAGACTCTGCTCAAATTTCATCTTTAGCAGGAGACCTTCTACAGTGGTCATGACCACAAACACCCCAAGGATGCATCTCTTCCATCTGAAATTACCTCCCATTTACCCTGTCTGTAGCTTGTATGTACTTACTTGTTTACTTGTGGTCTCCCTCATTAGAATAGGAGATCCTTGAGAGCAGAGACCATGTTTTTATCTTTTTTATATCCCTATCACTTGACAATGACAGTCATTTTGTAAGTGTGTTATAAATGCTTGTTAAGTGAGTGAGAACTCTGCTAAACAGACCCTGTTTCTAACCCAAGTTTTGTCATTACTTGGCTGTGTGAACTGGAGCAAATAACTTTGCTTCTCTAGGTTTTTATCTTCTCTTCAGTGTAAGGAGATGGGGGTAAGTTTGTGATTAATCTCAGTTCTGAAATCCCATAATTCTGGATGGCCTCATTTACAGCTAATGAAATGGTCCCTGAGAGGTGAAATGTCTTTCAGTCAATAAATAACGGTTCTAGGAGTAGGATTGGGGTATTTGGGAGCATTCACCCACTTGAGAAGACTTAGGTTTTTGCTTGACTCCTTCCTCCTCTTGACTCCTAACAGTTGTTACTTCATTCTTATGAATATAACTTAACTTTATAACCTATTAAGTCATTCTTATGGGTCATGTCACTATTTCTGGACACTTATTATTGCAGAATTCCTGCCCTATATCCCTAGGTATAGCCAAAATGAGAACCTTTGTTGCATAACCACACAGATAATTTGACATAGCTCAGTCTATTCAATCTCCCTCATACCTCTCATTTCAGTGCTCTTTTCTCCACTTATACAACTATCACAGTAATTCGAGTCACAAGACTAAAAGTCAGAGATCGAGAGCTGCAAGAGACCTTAGAGGTCATCTAGTCCAAGTACCTCATTTATAGATAAAGAAACTGAGACCTGTGAGATTAAGTGAGTTGCTCAAAGTTTCAGTGGTAGTAAGTGGGCTTTGAACTCAGCTCCTCTGATTTGGGGCAACTATCTGGCACACTAGGCCTGGAGTCAGGAAGACTCATCTTCCTAAATTCAAATCTGACGTTAGACACTTACTATCTGTGTGACCCTGGGGCAAGTCGCTTAATCCTGTTTGTCTCAGCTTCTTCATCTGTGAAATGAGCGGAAGAAGGAAATGGCAAACCACTCCACTATCTTTGCCAAAAAAATCCCAAATAGAATCACAAAGAGTCAGACGTGACTGAAAAATGACTAAACGACAACCTCTGACTCCAAATACATTGTTCTTTTTATTATAATATACTGCCTCTCCCACCAATTACTTGGACTATTGTAGTGACCTCTTAATTGGTCTTTGCATTCAGTTTCTCCCGTGTCCAATGCATGTTCTACAAAGCTCCAAAAATGATATCGCTAAAGCACTGGTCTCTTAAGAAACTTAGTGGCTCCCTATTGCTTATAGAATAAAACATGATACTTTTTGTTTGGCATTTAAGATCTTCATCATATGATTCCAGCTTAAAGTTCCAGACTAATTTGATGTCATTCCTCGTTATTGACTCTATACTCCATCTAAACTGACCAAATTACTTTTCTCCACTCTTAATATTCTATCTTCCCCCCCTCCATGCCCTTTGATAAGATGTCCTACTTCACCTCCTTTCCCCATCTTCTCCTGTCACTTTATGTCTTGGAACCCTTGGCTCCTTTCAAGACCTACCTCAAATGCTACCTCTTGTGAGTGGTTTTTCCTGATCATCCTACCTGCTACCTTTCTCTCTAATCTGCCCAGAGTTCTGCTAAAATTTTAGCTTTAAAATGAAGTGACCTTTATTTTTCCATTTCATTTCTGAAGATAATGAGGGAAAGTTATTGAATTAATTGGAGCATGGTATGTAACAGCACATAACAATGAACTTTAGAATCATACACTATCTTTATGTAGTATTTAATAAGGAAATTAATGAAATACAGGATAAGAGAATACTAAGTTAATTACAAGTAGTTAAAATATTGTGGAGCTGTTGACCCTATCCAATCTTCTATAATTAACTTTTACAATAAAGAGATCATTACCAATACTTAGTGAATTTTCTCTCTTTCCTTCCTTAAAAGCAGCAAAACGTGAAAAAGATGTGGTTACAGTCACACAGTGTATCTCCATCAGTGGCATGAAATCCCTGGATTGTCTTTTGCCAATCATAGAGAAGTAACATTATACAGCTGAAGCAGAGGTAACTTCAAATGGTTTCTTAATAAACTTTGGTAATAATAATAATTGGCTATATGACTTTGAACTTAACCTCTCACCTTCAATTTCCTCATCTATGATTACTGACTCTGTGTTCCCTTGGACTTTGTAAAGCTCAAATGATAATAGACATAAATATACTTTGTGAAAAGTCACATGGCACTGAAGTGAAAAATACGTACAATTCTCTTTGTAACAAATGGGAAATAACATATGGTGTCAAACCAAAGACAGGATTTATATAACGTTTATTTTCAATTAATCAGCAAGTATTTATGAAGCACTTACTATATGTCAGGCAATGTGCCTGACATATAGTGCCCTGGGATACAAGTACAAACAATGAAACAATTCGTTTGTTGTTTAGTCCTTTCAGTCATGTCTAACTCTTTGTGACCCCATTTGGAGTTTTCTTGGCAAAGATGCCAGAGTGGTTTGCTATTTCCTTCTCCAGCTCATTTTACAGATGAGGAAACTGAGGCAAGTGAAGTGAATTTCTCAAGGTCACACAAGTAGTAAGTGTCTGAGGCCAGATTTTAATTCAGGAAGATAAGTCTTCCTTATTCCAGGCCCAACACTCTATCTACTGCACCACCTAGCTTTTTATAGGCACTTCTATCATACCTGAAATGTTTTCTTCTGTTTTCCAATTCATTAAATGTCTTACTCAAGGGGTGTGCTGGTAAATGTTAAACAATCTGCTCTTTGAAAAAAAAACAAACAAACATGCAGGGCAGACTTTTAAGTTTAATCTTCATTATTAACATTTTCTCCATTAATTTCTTAAGTCTAGAAATTAAGAAAATAATAAATAAAACCCTGACTTGTAGTATTTGCAATTTTTAGATCTATTAATACTTACACTGGGCCCTCTCATATGGTCAAAGAATTATTGATTAAAGGTGAAATAGATTAAAGCTCATCTAGTCCAATGCCCTTATTCATGTTTGAGCAAACTGAGGTCTGGCTAGGAAGTTAAGTGATTTACCAAAGGACAAATCAATAGTATTTAATCAAGCCACAGTCTGGACCCAGATCTCTAACTCCCAGTTTAGACTGTGGATTATGGTCCAGAAATTCATCTTAAACTCCAGTCTCCTTCATATGTTAGAGACTCAACAAACTGCATAAACTGCATAAAACTAAGATATAATACTTCTTTGACTATATGAGAGACCCTAAGTAGCAGTGAGAGAAAAGGAGATTAAAAAAAAAGAGGTTATTTATAAGAAACACATTTGATGCAGGGAGATATACCCACAGAGTAAAGGTAAAAGGCTAGAGCTGAATATATTATGCATCAGCTGAAGAAAAAAATAAAAATAAAAAAAAGCAGGGGTAGCAATCTTAATCTTAGACAAAGCAAACACACACACAAAAATCTCACTAAAAGAGATAAAGAAGGAAACTACATCTTATTTAAAGGTACCATAGACAATGAAGTAATATCAATAGTAAACATATGCACCAAGTGTTATGGCATCCAAATTCTTAGAGAAGAAGTTAAGGGAATTACAGGAAGGAATAGACAACAAAGCTATTCTAGTGAGGAACTTCAACCTCCTCCTCTCAGAACTAGATTAAATCTAACCACAAAATAAATAAGAAAGGAGTTAAAGAGGTAAATGAAATTTTAGAAAAGTTAAATATGATAGACCTCTGAAAAAATCAAATGTGGAAAGAAAAGAATATATCTTTTTCTCAGCAGTACATGGCACCTACACAAAAATTGTCCATGTAATAGGGCATAAAAAACTCACAATCAAATGCAGAAAGACAGAAATATAAATGCATCCTTTTCAGATAATGATGAAATAAAAATTACTTGTAATAAAGGGCCATGGAAAGATAAATTAAAAATTAGTTGGAAACTAAACTATCCAATCCTAAAGAATGAGTGGGTTAAATAACAAATCATAGAAACAATTAACAATTCCATCAAAGAGAATGACAATAATGAGATAGCATACCAAAACTTACGGGATGCAACCAAAGCTGTTCTTAAGGGAAACTTTGTATCTCTAAATGCTTACATGCATAAAATAGAGAAAGAGGAGATCAATGAATTGGGCATGCAACTAAAAAAGCTAGAAAAAGAACAATTTCAAAATCCCCAATTAGATACCAAATTAGAAATTCTGAAAATCAAAGGAGAGATTAATAAAATTGAAAGTAAGAAAAAAGAAATTGAACAAACCATCTATGAACTCCCTAAGAAAAAATCTCCAGAACCAGATGGATTTACATGTGAATTCTACCAAACATTTAAAGAATGATTAATTTCAATACTTTATAAGCTATTTGGAAAAAAAGAAGGAGTTCTCCCAAATTCCCTTTATGAAACAAATACGGTGCTGATACCTAAATCAGAAAGAGCCAAAATAGAGAAAGAAAATTATAGACCAATTTCCCTAATGAATGTTGATACAAATTTTTTTTCCTTTTTTTTTCTTTTTTTGATGAGGCAATTGGGGGTTAAGTGACTTGCCCAGAGTCACACAGGTAGTATGTGTTATGTGTCTGAGGCCAGATTTGAACTCAGGTCCTCCTGAATCCAGGGCCTGTGCTCTATCCACTGCGCCACCTACCTGTCCCAATGCAAAATTTTTAAATAAAATATGAGCAAAGAGATTACAGCAATTTATCAGGAGGATAATACACTATGACCAAGTGGAATTTATACCAGGAATGTAGGGCTGGTTCAATATTAGGAAAACTATCAGCATAATTGACTATACCAATAACAAAACAACAAAAATCATATGATTATCTCAATAGATGCATTTTGACTTAATATACCACCCATTCCTATTACAAACACTAGAGAGCATAGGAATAAATGGAATAGGAATAAATTTTCCTTAAAATGATAACCAGTATCTATCTAAAACCATTCAGCAAGCATTACCTGTAATGGGGACAATCTAGAAGCTTTCCCAATAATATCAGGGGTGAAACAAGGATGCCCATTATCACCATTATTATTCAATATTGTACGAGAAACGTTAGCTTTAGCAATAAGAGAAGAAAAATGAATTGAAGGAATTAGACTAGGTAATGAGGAAACAAAACTATCACTCTGCAGATGATATGATAGTATACTTAAAAAATCCTAGAGAATCAACTAAAACTCTACTCAAAACAATTAACAACTTCGGTAAAGTTACAGGATATAAAATAAACCACACAAATCATCAACATTTCTATATACTACCAACAAAACCCAGAAGCAAGAGATAGAAAGAGAAATTCCATTAAAAATAACAGTAAACAATATAAAATATTTGGAAGTCTACCTGCCAAGACAAACCCAGGAACTATATGAACACAATTACAAACACTTCTCACACAAATAAAGTCAGATCTAAACAATTTGAAAAATATCAATTGCTCATGGTTAGGCTGAGCTAATACAACAAAAATGACAATTCTACCTAAATTAATTTACTTATTCAATGCCATACCAATCAAACTGCCAAAAATTATTTTATAGAGATAGAAAAAATAATAACAAAGTTCATCTGAAGAATAAAAGGTCCAGAATATCAAGGGAATTAATGGGAAGAAATGCAAAGGAAGGTGGCCTAGCTGTACCAGATTTGAAATTGTATTATAAAGCAACAATTATCAAAACTATTTGGTACTGGTTAAGAAATAAAGTGGGGGATCAGTGGAATAGGTCAGGTACATAAGACACAGTAGTCAATAACCACAGTAATCTACTGTTTGACAAACATAAAGACTCCAGTTTCTGTGATAAGAACACATTATTTGATAAAAAGTACTGGGAAAGCTGGAAAACAGTATGGTAGAAACTAGGCATAGACCTACATTTCACACTGTATACCAAGATAAGGTCAAGATAAGTACATGATTTAGACATAAAGGTTGATACCATAAGCAAATTAGGAGAGCAAAGAATAGTTTACCTGTCAGATCTATGGAGGAGGAAAGAAATTATGACCAAACAAGAGACAGAGAACATTATGGAATGCAAAATGCATAATTTTTGTTACATTAAATTAAAAAAATTTTTGCACAAACAAAATCAATGTAACCTAGATTAGAAGGAAAGCAGAAAGTTGGGAAATAATTTTACAGCCAGTTTTTCTGATAAAGGCTTCATTTTTAAAATAAACAGAGAACTGGAATCAAATTTATATGAATAGAAGTCATTCCCCAATTCATAAATGCTCAAAGGCTATGAAAAGGTATTTTCACGTGAAGAAATTAAAGCTGTCTATAGCCATATGAAAAAAATTCTCTAAATCACTATTAATTAGAAAAATGAAAATTAAAACAACTCTGAGGTACCATCTCACACCTATCAGATTGGCTAACATGACAAAACAGGATGTGGGAAAGATGTGGGAAAATTTGAACACTGATGCCTTGTTGGTGGAGTTGTAAACTGATCCAACCATTCTGGAGAGCAATTTGGAACTATGCCCAAAAGGCCATTAAACTGTGCCTACCCTTTGATCCAGCAATACCACTACTAGGTTTGTATCCCAAAGAGATAATAAAAAAGGGAAAAGGACCCACATGTACAAAAATATTTATAGCAGCTCTTTTCCTGTTGGTAAAGAATTGGAAATTGAGAGGATGCCCAACAATTGGAGAATGGCTGAACAAGTTGTGGTACATGAATGCAATGGAATACTATTGTGCTATGAGAAATGATGAGCAGGAAGATTTCAGAAAAACCTGGACTTCAATGAACTGAGGCTGAGTGAAGTGAGCAGAACCAGGAGAACATTATACAGAATAACAGCAACATTGTGCAATGATCAACTATGATAGACTTAGCTCTTCTCAGAAAAAAAAAATGATTGAAAACAATTCCAAAAGACTTGTGATGGAAAATACTACCCATACCCAGAGGAAGAACTATAGAGTCTGAATGCAGATCGAAGCATGATATTTTCACCTTTTTTTGTTTTTTTCTTTCTCATGGTTTTTCCCTTTTGTTCTGATTCTTCTCTTACAACATGACTAATGTGGAAATATGTTTAATATGATTGTACATGAATAACCTAAAAAAGAGGAAATGAAACCATTCTTGAGATTTAATTGATAACAGAGGATTAAGACTTAAAACGTTGACCTACTATCCTGGTTCCCTAAAGCATAAGAAGTCCAAATCAGGTATAATGTGTCTCTCAGTCTTGATAAACTCATTGTTGGTGTGAGTCAACTAACTACCTTCCTATGGAAGCAAGGGGAGCTGCATTTATCTGAATCATTGTTCTTCTCTGAAAATCTTTTCCATGCTATGGCTAAGTAAACTCCTTTTGAGAAATGTCAAAAAAAAAAAAGGCTTAAAGTGCCCAAAGTTTTGTCCAATTTTCAGGGCTGGGTATAGCTGACTGAGAAGTGCTTCACAAAAGAGATTAATGAGCTGGCAGATCCATTTCCCTTTGAGAAAGAAGTTGTTTCATGGCTAAAGACTAGCTGGTGGCAGTAGAGCACACTTCTAATAAACATGCCGCCTAATAGCTGATGGCCAGAATATGGCAGTGAAGAGCAGCATTGGCTCAGTGGAGATGCCTGGCAGAGAACCAAAGTGCCCAACAAAGCAACCAAGAACAAGAGAGTAGGTGAAGGCATGATGACATCACCATGGGGCACTGGCAGCTCTGCAGCACAAACTGCCTTTCCATTTATCTAGGATTTCTTTTTATCTTCTGTTTTCATTTCTGGTGAGCAGTTTAACATGAATGTGGCTTAAATACACTTATAGGGCCAATTTAATTGTTGACAATGGTTTTATGTTAACTGCCAGAGCTAAATCAATGATTATAGATTATAGAAATATGTTATTTTAGCATGTGCTAAATTCCTTTCCACTATTGTTTGTATTTTTTTGTGGTTAAAAAAAATTACTTGGTGACCAGCATTCTGATAATGAACTTTCCCATCTTTAGTGAAGCTGTTTGTCAAAAAATATTCACCATTCTGTATTTGAGCCTGTATCAATCAGTCAATCAACCAACAGGCATTTATTATGCACCTACTATGTGCTATACACTCTGCTAAGAGCTAGGGATACAAAGACCGACGTGAAACAGTCCCTTCCCCAATGGAGCTTCTACTCCAACAAGGTAGTCAACATGTTCATATATAGGTTTGTACAAAACAGAGACACAATTACTTGTCTTGGGAAGGCCCTAGAAGCTGGGAGGGACTAGGAAAGGCCTCATGCAGAGCTGGTCTTTGAGTTGAATCTTGAAGGAAAGCAAGGATTTCAAAAAGAGGACAAAAGGGTGCAAAGTCTTCAAGGAATGGGAGCATAACCAGTATAAAGGCACAGTAACAGAAATGGGAATGTTGTATGTGAAGAATAGCAAGAAAGTCAGTTTAGATAGATGAAGTGTTTTGTGCCAGCTAGGTGGTACAGTGGATAGAGTGCGGTACTTGCAGTCAATAATACCTCAGACACTAAGTATCTGAAACTAGGCAAGTTACTCAATCTCCTCATCTTTCAGTTTCTTCATCTGTTCAGTTGAATCATTTTTAAGTTATGTTCAACTCTTTGTGAACCAATTTGGGGTTTTCTTGGCAAAGATGCTGGAGTGGTTTGCCATTTCCTTCTCCAGGGTTTTGCAGATGAGAAAACAGGCAAACAGCATTAAGTGACTTGCCCAGGGTCACACAGTTATTAAGTGTCTGAGGCTAGATTTGAACTCAGGAAGATGAGTCTTCCTGACTCCAAGCCTGGCACTCCATCCACTGCACCACCTAGCTTCTCTCATCTGTTAAATAAGGATAATAATACCTCCTTCCTCACGGGACTGGTGGATCAAATGAGTTGAAATATGTAAAGCACTTTGTAAATTTTTAAGTGTTATATAAATGCTACCTATTATTATCATTAATTATTATTAATATAATATAAATAATATAATACAAACTAAATATAATTACTATCTATTGAATATAAATGTGAATCACTACTATTTGTATTTATGTTTAATAATGGCTAAAATTACAATTTGTATTATATTGTATTTTACTGTAGTGCTTGACATTTTATTGAATCAAAGCTGGTTATTATTATTAATCTTAATAATATGAATATTATTGTTACTAGCTAACATTTATATAGTGCCTACTATGTGCCATACACTCGGCTTACAAATATCATCTCCTTTGATCCTCACAACAATCCTATGAGGTAGGTGCTATTATTTCTCTATTGTATAGGTATAGAAACTGAGACACAAATATTAAGTGACTTGCCCAATATCATAGAGTTAATAGTAATAGAAGTAGTAGTAGTAGTAGTAGTAGTAGTAGTAGTAGTAGTAGTAGTAGTAGTAGTA
>NW_020954596.1:67824040-67934485 GCF_900497805.2 Vombatus ursinus
TAGTAGTAGTAGTAGTAGTAGTAGTAGTAGTAGTAGTAGTAGTAGTAATAGTAATAGTAATAGTAGTTGTCGTTATTGCTATTGTTTTTGTTGTTAATTGAGTAACATGTAATAATACTCTAAAGGTAGAATGGGGCCAGGTTGTGAAAAGCTTTAAATGACAAAGGAGTTTGTATGGCATTAACTAGGATAGTAGCTGTGTAAATAGAGAAAAGGAGATGCATGCGAGAGATATTGTGGAAGTGGAAACAACACATTTCTCAACTGATTTTATATGGGGGAAGAGAGAGAGAGAGAGAGAGAGAGAGAGAAAGAGAGAAACAAAGATGAATGAAATTATTATTTTACTATTATATTAATAACCAATTATTAGATTGGGATCCAGTTTCTTCACTGAGACCTAGCTCCTGTGGAAGGTCAGCCTCTGAAGGACATGGCTGATGGGGGTTACCCCCTAATGTTCATGACCAAGTCACATTCTCAGCAGGAGGAACTAAAGTCTTCTAGCTCACCTCCTCAGTAAATGTCCACCAGTCAGGTAATTCCCTTTCAAGCATTATTTAAAGCTTTCAGGCTTTCCATGTTGTTTTCTTTAGTTGCTAAGAGAAACAAGTGACCATCAATTTATTGATTATTAGCTAACCTAATTAATAAATTGATTATTAATTACCCAGAGACTCTGTCTCTCAGTTTTTTTTTTTGAAAGAGAGAGAAAAAGAGAGAGAGAGAGAGAAAGAGAGAGAGAGAGAGAGGAGACAGAGGAATGTTGAAGTCATGTCCTCAGTAGAAATAGAGGTTATAAAAAAAAAAGAGTTGGTTTGAGGAAGAAGGGAGAAGATAATAAGGCATTAAGTGACATTTGATTCAAAATGTCAGATGGGATATTGGTGATACACTGGACTGAAACTCTAGAGAGAGCCAAGGGCAAGCCATCTGCAAAGATGTTATTTCCTTGGGAGCTGATGAGACCATCAAGTGAGAGAGCTGATACAGAAAAAATACCACGGATAGAGCTTCAGTACATATCTACACTTAGGGCATGTGTCACAAATGATCAGTCAACAAAAGAGGTTGAAGAGAACAAGGTAGGAAGAGGGACAAGAACAGTGTCATGAAAATCTAGAGGAAAAGCATAGAGGAAGAGAGGAAAGGGTCTTCCAAACTTTGCAAGGCCTTTCCAACTTGGGACAATATGCCCATGGTTGCTTTTCTCTGGCATAGATTGTTCAAGTGCTGGGCAACATAGGTACAGAGAGAATACCCCATGTCCCTGGATTAAATGATTTTATAGTTGCAATTCTTGTCCTCTAAGAACTCCCCTTAAGTGAATTTCATAATTATAGTGGCAATATTTTCTGCACCAAAAATGAGTACACAGGGCCTGGCAAAGAATACATATTTGGGAACTTGGTAAAATCAAATTTCTTTTCTTGAAACTGGTACTGCCCCAGAATATCTGGGAATTATGGTCATGGTAGCGATGGTTGATAAAAATTACCTCCCCCCAATCCAACTTGCCTGATGCCTTAGAGAATGTTCTAAACCAGGGATGAGGAACCTGTGGCCTCAAGGCCACATGTGGCCCCCTAGGTCCTGAAGTGCAGCCCTTTGACTGAATCCAAGACCTAAAGGGCTACATGTGGCTTCGAGGCTGCACGTTCCCCACCCCCATCTAAATGCAAAGTGTATAGAACAGTGATATTTATCATTGTATTTCATTCTTATCATTCTTTGGCTCCTTGTAGAATGGGATGAATGCCCCCATTTTGAATTTTCTTCAACCTCCATCCTCAAAATTCTAAATTTTTATAATTGGATAGTCACATTAAAATTGGGGATTGGTGCCAGTACATAAACACATTTGTTAACATCCTACTCCTAACTATTAATTGGCTCTATTCCCAGCATTCTTAAGCCTTGCATGTATATGAAGGTAAATTTCTTTAACTGTTGGTGACCATTAAAATATTTCTGACCTTTCCCCCAAATCATCTGCAAAATGGAAGATTCCCAGGGAATCTTCTACATTCTAACAGTGTAGACTGCTCCGGATCACTTGAGCCTGATTGGCTTCTTATCATCTTATCTTAGTTTTGTTGGACTTAGTGATCATCCTCTCCCCCGCTGTATTAACTGTTAATTCATAGAACTGCCATTCCCTGAACCTTCCCAATGTCAATGTCAGTCTTCAGTTATCTACCTTGAAGTTCATTTCCATATTGGGTTTCCACTGTACCGTTATCATGCCACTTCCATCATCCAGGATAAGCTAACTAAACTGAGAAATTAATGTACATCCAAATTAGACTTCTTTAAAAAGGGGTCAAAAGAACTAATAAATCCAAATGAAAAAAATAGCCCAGAAATTAAATGGAGAGGCCATATAGTATAGGAGACAGAGTACAGGACTTGAAGTCAAGAAGGTATTGGTTTCAAATTTCACCTGCCACTAGCTGTGTGATCCTGGGCCAGTCACTTGACAACTTCTTTAAGTCTCAGTTTTCTCATCTCTAAAATAAAGGGGTTGACTCAATGACCTCTATGTCTCTTCTAGCTCTACATCCAAGAGTTTATGAATACTTTGAAAGAGGATTCCTCCTGTATCAGAATGAGAGCATGATAAGGAAAATACATCATTAATCTCTGGGTTTATTATTCTCCACTACAGGTCTCTCTCACCAAGACAGAGGAAATTACTTTCCCAAATACTTTTCTTAGATTATGTAACTGTATTTGTCTAGTAGCTATATAAATTCTGCAAAGCACTAAAAGAATACTGAAGCTATGAATCTGTCTTCAAAATATTTCCTTGCTGTTATTTTGTTTGCTGCCTTAAGTGACATTCAGATCTTTTTTGCTCCAATGTTATTTGTTTCCATTTGATTGCTATATAAAACGGAAAAGATGGCAGATTATCTACACTGTATTTCCTTTTAGGCCCACTTCAAGGCATTAAAAAAAAAAAGCCTTCAAATGATCGGCTCTAAAACTCAACAATATCTCTCCCAAAATGCCTTCACAGGATCAAATGGGATTAATAAAAACACAAATGCCTTGGGTAATAGAGAAAGAATCCTTGATAGTAACCAAAGTCTGTTTATTAAGTTACTGGGTTTATCTTATAATAGCCTTGCCTAATCTTATAATGCTATATCAAAATAAGTGTTGGTATAAAAGGAAACAAAGGTAAATTTAGTAAAATGTTATCTAAGTTTTGGATATCACATTTAAGAATGACAGAAGGGAAAGGATGATATTTATGCTAGATATTAAGGATTTGCTTATGGGATGAATGATGCTGATTTTTTTTCATATGATGGTGAAATGGTTTGAATATTTTAATATGGCAGACCAACATTTCAAAAATGGTATGATGCATATATTTAAACTATATATTGATAATGATAATTTAAGCACCTATGTTTTTTTCTTTTATAAGCAGCCTTTGATTTTCTCTTACTAGAATGAAGCAGACACA
This sequence comes from Vombatus ursinus, assembly GCF_900497805.2. Classification (NCBI taxonomy): domain Eukaryota; kingdom Metazoa; phylum Chordata; class Mammalia; order Diprotodontia; family Vombatidae; genus Vombatus; species Vombatus ursinus. Next base: position 67,827,519 of record NW_020954596.1, read on the forward strand.
AAATTAAAGATAAATTTTAAAATGTTTAATTTTGAAATCCCATTTGAAGAATTCTCTTCATATCTGTCATTTTTTCCCTCTTGTCATTTTTTCCTCTGTGATATACACAATCATTCCTAAATACATGATGATGTATCTTTACAATCATATCATTAACTAGTTGTATGGTCTGGGACAAGTCATTGAATCTCTACGTACCCTAATTTCCCTACCTGAAAAAAGCTTCTAAGATATTTTCAAATTATGAACTTCTATGATTTTATTATTTACAGTGTGAATAGTAAGTACATGGAACATTATCATAAGAGATTATTATAAGCTGAAAAATACAATAAATCTGTATTCTTAGGGGGAAACTAGGAATAACATTGTATATATTTCCTTGAGATCAACATCATAGAAAGCCATGACCATAATCACCCAGAAACATCACTTGTTTTTGTCAAAAGCTAATTACTAGAAGATAAACCCACATAAATAAAATTTAAATAAACTTTTAATTAGTAAAAGCTTCATAATCTATTTCTGAACTACTTAGATATTCCATTTGAAAGGTTTTCAATACTTTGAGATAATTATAAAAACTCCATATTTATCTTGGATTATTGTTTTCAACAGAAAATCCTACCTATATTTATCCGTTTGTTATGGTATAATTTAATTCCTATTGTTGGCAAACTTTCTACCCTAGTTAATTAACTACTAATCAATTAATAACATATGAATATCAGAAATACTTTTACCTTGCCAAAATTAATTTTCTAAACTGTCAAACCATGAATTAATTTCTCAGGTCTGTTTGTGTAGGTGTATCTGTGTGTATGCATTTAATTACTTACAAGTATGTATCATTCAAACACTTGATAATAATGAAACCATCTCTTTTAAAACCAATTGCACTCTTGATAGGTTCAGATAACAATTCATAGAGGTAATAGCAATCAATTAAATATGTATCAAAGGTAGCTAAGATAAATTATATATTATAATTTGTAACTAGTCACGTACATATTTATTGATTATTTTGTACCTGAAATAACCAATAAACTTGCTACTCAGTAAATAGCTTTCATCTTTAGGTTTAATTTTGAAGGATTAAATTCTTAAATGAAACTATAGATAACATATAATATTTATATCTTATTTACCTTAAGCATTGTAAAAGGACATACTCTGCATAAAATGCTACACTTTCATCAGGATTTTTCAAAAGAGCATTGATTCAATAATGTTTTAGAGCTTAGATATTTATTTACTACAATTATTTTGTTAGGACATAAAATAAAAATAACATGATTTTTTTCATCTGAAATTTTGAATTCTCTTTGAGGATGACTATGTTCAAACAACAACAACAACAACATAACTTTCAAAGTGTTTTCCCTTTTCACTATTAAAGTAAGTAGCTCCCCCTGGTGGGTACCATCCCAAAGGTTTGCATTAAATATCTTGATCGTAAAGATCATGGAAACACATAGAACATCCCATTTCCTTCTTCCACCAAATTCCACTGTTTATCATAGTTAAGATATTAAACCATTTCTATTACTTTACAATAAAATAAGCTAAATAGCACATTTCTAAACTTTAGTTCATTATTTCAGCCAAAATAGAATTTTCTTTTTTTCCTTCTCATAGCTTTTCAATGCAATGCATTGAGAATTTAGTTTTATTATATTTAGTAACAATCATTCACTGTTTGAATTTTTCTTTTTCATGTATAATTGTTTTGTGTTCTTATGCAGCTGAAAATTAGAAGTATAGTCAGTGCTCAATAAATACATAGGTTCAGTTCAATCCTAGGTAAATTTAAGAATATTTTGAAAATTCTAAAGCAATCCCTTTAGTAATTAAGTCTAAATCGATTTCACAAAAATATTATTTCAAGGAATTCTCTTAAGATTCTCCTCTTTTGAAATGGAAACTTAATAAGTAAGGGTATGATTTCTTAGCCAACTTTCAAATATAAGAAATAAGAGGTTTTATGAAATTAAAGTGGTAGTCCTTTCTCAGTGCATTTCTAGGTTCCTTTTTTTTATCTTCAGATCCAAATCCAGGTTCTGTCTATATGAGTTTGAGGGAACTTATCATTATGATCTTACCTTTGGAAAATGATTACTAAAGAAAATTACTCAGGGAACATTTTGAATTATTTTTTCAATCACATGCATCTATATTAGAACTTAAAGGAACTTTAGAAGACCATTGACTCCAACCCTCTCATGGCCTTGAGAGATTAAATGGCTTGCCAAGTGTTACACAGCTAGTAGTTGTGTGAGGTAGAGTTCCAACCCAGATCTTGCTGACTCCATACCCATGCACTATGCCATACTGTTATTGCCAGGTTGGCAATTTTTCAGCCACACTAATTCTCAAAGCTAAGTCAGAAAGGGATTGATATGTGCCAGTGGAATGAGTACCCAAGCCAATAAAATCACAGGTGCTTAAAGTATGGAAGGGAGAAACATTATACTGAACCACATCCATTCTCTGCTCTGCTAACCAAAGGACTTACCTGCACTCTTCAATGGCAACAAGGCAACCGTATGCTCAAACTCTGATTTTCTTAGATTTCCCCTAAATTATTTTTGCTAATACAATTTATTTTTTTTTCATTTTCATCCTAGGTGATTTGACCAAATCAATGAGGGAGAAAAGAATAAGAGAGGTTCAGGAGGGGAGGTGCCTTGGAATTAACTGCTGAATGTTTATCTGACACATTTTTTTTTCTTTTTACTCAACAATTGTGTTGACATTTTTTCAACAGCCAAAGTTTAATGGTGGCTATTTTTATGCACTTCTTTGCCTCCAGCTGTTAAATAGACTCGGAAACCCAAGTGTTGTGGTTTTAATCCAGTTCACAGGAATACTTGTGAGCTCCTGAATTAATTCAGCCATTTTCCCTTAATGGCCATGAAGAGGGATGTTCAACTGAAGGGTTATTAAAGAGAAGTACTCCAGCATTTAGCACTCACCATTCAGAAGGCAAAAAGAAGAGGCAGCAAATAGAGACCTGTAGTTGGACACAACTAAATACAGAGTTCCTTTGCTGTCAAGCCAGCAAGAAAAAATATAGAGGTTAAATCCTTCAAATTAGTCTAAAGCTATACTTTGTCAAATGATGAGGGTAATTTATTTTGATTGCACTTTCTGGCAATGTGTGAATTTCAAAGCAAGCAGGATTTTCCAAAGTAGTATTAATAGATTATTCCCCATTGCCCAATATAGTAGATAGGTTGTAATAATCATCCAATAGCTGAGGAATAAACAAACAAAGTAGCTTACAAACAATCATTTTATGAGAACAAGTTTTAATGGGCAAAAGATCCTAGTTTGCATCCTGGGAAAATTTTTGAACTAGAAGAACAATTAATATTGTAAATATGGAAAAATCTGTGTAGTCTAAGCTTTGCAAAAATGGTCAGTGTTGCATATTGTGTAGTATTCTGTGTGCTAATGGGATTATGGGGAAACGCTTTGTGACCTTAAAGCACTGTAAAATGTGAATTATTAGAATTAGTAATGATGATGATAATTATATAGTTTGAGAATCTCAGATTATCTTAGAGACCTTGTCTGCCTCTTGCCATATTTAAAATTCTGTCTTCTTTGACACAATACTTCCTTCTTCCCTGTACCCCCTCCCCCAAAATATATTGAAAGCCCTCTACAAACTTAGAAGATGGTCTTTCAGAGTGGTTTTGGTAAAAGAAATCATCACCATCAAGCCAACCCAGTGAAAACCCTCTGTAAGCATGGCTAAGATAGTCAAGACAACAACAAAAGAGACACAGTCTATTGCCAGGCCCACACTCCTAGAAAGCCTTTTATCCTTGAGTCAGACTTGCCAGAGATCACGATCCACTGGCACGATCTTTGTAAACCCAAGATTTCATCTATGCCATAGAGTAATATTGGGACAGCACTAGAGATAATAAAATTATACAGAAGACTTACCAAGCAACTCTCCTGTGTCTCCTGGAACAAAAGGCTGCCTGTTGATACTACCATGATTTGTTACCTCCTTTTGATCAGTGTTTCATAATGCTATCAATGTTTGTTCAGGAGTACTGGATTTGATGTCAGAGGATATGAATTCAAAGCCAAGTTTTGTTACTTATTTCCTGTGTGACCTTGAGCAAATCTTTTAATCTCTTTGGGACTCAATTTCTATTTCTATAAAATTAGGGGTTAGACCAGGGGTGGGGAACCTGAGGCCTCAAAGCCATAGGTGGCCTTCTAGGTCATTGGGTGTGGCCTTTTGACTGAATCCAAGTTTTACAGAAAAATCCTTTTATTGAGGGGATTTGTTCTGTGAAGTTTGGATTCAAACGACCATACTTGAGGACCCAGAAGGCCACATGTGGCATCGAGACTGCAGGTTCCCCATCCCTGGGTTAGACTATATGACCTGTAAGATCCTTTTAAGCTTTAAATATGTGATCCAAGGCACTGGGTAGCTATAATATCAAATTTAATTCATATAGGCACTATCTATCTGATATTTTCCTAGTGAAAGTAATTATTTTATATCAATGTAAGGAAAAACTTTTTTTACAATTACAGCTATCCCAAAGTGAAATGGACTGGTTTAGTAGATAGTGGTATACACCTCACTAAATTTCTAGCGAAGTCTAGAAATTCCCCCTCCCCCACTTGGTGGGGATTGTTGAAAAGATTCTTGCTTAGGTATGGATTATACTAGGTAACCTCTAAGGTCTCAGAACTATAAGGTTCTGTGATTGTTCTCAATCTGACATTTGCTGACAATTTCATTTAAACTTAGCAATGCATCATTGTTAATTTGGTGTACTTCCCTTTAATTTAAATGCCATTGCAAAATGAAAAGCTCTGCTAAGATTCCTGTTTAAAACATACATACAGGATCTGACATCTTGCTAAAAATCTCAGCTGACTTTTGTCATTTTTGTTGTATAGTCTCTGCCAATACTCCTCTTGGAAAAGAAACATTTTCATTGGTTAAATCCATTGCCACTCCTGGGTAGTTAACCATGTATTTGTGGAAAGATCATGGAGATGAAATCAGTCCTTAATTAAAAATAAAGGTATTTTTTGTTATGGTGCTCACAACTTTGTTCTTTAGCAGGAGACATATGTTGTACTGATGTTTCATGAGCTTTTTAGGTGCTAACTTGGGCAAGATAACACAAGATGAAATGGCAAAATATGATTTCAGATATGTCAGTGTTGGAAAAAATGTAGCATTAATAGAAGAGAGCACAAGATGACAGAATTTCCCATGGCTGGCCATGTCTCATGAATGTTAGAATACAAAGAAACAGCTATGTCCAGATCTATGTTTCAAAATCTCTTATTAGACATTCATTTAAAGGCAACAAAGTGAACTGAAAGGCATGCTATATGTCTTCAGTCTCAGAAAGTGGCATAATTTGCCAGCACTTAGCTCATATATTTGAAAAAAAACCAATACATGATGCAGTGACAGTGAAAGAACCCCACCAAGCAGTTAATGGGTTGACAGCAGAAGTCCTATGATATCTCTTACAGCTATTTCAGCAATTTGTATCAGCAGCAACTGGTTGAAATGTGAAAAACTGAACAAGTCAACAATAGTAAAAGACATAGGTTTTTTTTTTCCTGTAGACTTTTTCTTGAAAATTGAATTTACTTGATTTGATTTAAAAAAGATAACCTCTTTAAAAGATGATCTAATATTTAAATAATAGCTTTGCGATCTCTACAACCACAGATTAGTTGTAATAGAAAAGGGATACTCAACAAATGATGAGTAGATGATAAAACTCAATTGAAAATCCTTTATATTGTGAAGATTTTAATGGAGATAATTTAATTTAATTAAGTAGATTTTTGTTGAGTTCCATATATGTTCCAGATACTGGAATTCCTTTTGGAGTACTATGAATATAAGAGGCATTACCTCCATGCATAACTTTGGCAAGACTCAGGCAAAGAAAGAAGAGTCCTCGGCTAACTTCTCACTATCTAAATTCAAATGTAAAAATACATATTAAGTCTTTTAAGTAAATTTACTAAGAGTAAAAATGAAATCTGTTTAATTTTAAATTATTATTTTTTTTCACCAAAGTTTACTTCATAGAATAGCAAAAACAAACAAACAAAAAAGCAACACAAAATAATGTGATTGTAATTTTAGCATTCAAGCTATTGAGGGAAGGTAATCTAACTGCAGAGCTTTCTAAATACCAGAAAAAAATGGACCAGTCTAATCTGGAGACAAAAAAAAAGCATAGTGGTACAAATTCTTCAAGCAAAAAAACAAAACAAAACAAAAAAAAACCTATTCCCATAAAGACTGCATCACATTTAAGTATTGACAGAAAAGGAAAACTGGTCATTTGGGAAATATTTTTAAGTAATAGAGCTAGTCGATACTAATAAATCATCTTTCTCAAAGGAGGTCTACCTGTCTCAAAATAAAGGAAACAGATAAGCATCAAAGTAGATAGTGGAAAGTTAAATAAGGAAGAAGGAAAATTTAAGTGTGTATAAGTCATGCATCAGGGTTTGCGCAAGGTCTGTGAATGAATCCTAGTCTGTTTAAGAAAAATCAGACACACATGAGATGTTCTAAGGAGCTCAAGCAGATTTGATTAGGTTATGTTTCAATTAGAGTTATGCAAAGCAAGAAAATATTTGGAAAACTGTCTTTAGTTTTATTATACGTACATGTGCATGTATAAAGGTTCACTTTGATTCACTTTATCATTTTATTTTGAAGGTTTTGAAAGAGTCAAACAATTCTCAGGAACCCTTTTTTGAGTGTGTGATTTCTAGAGTAGAAACCATAGAAAATTCTGTCTTTCCTTTGAGATTATAAATTAGAATGAAAGTAAGATAAATACGCAGCTGGTCCAGTCTCCATTGATAACATCTGCAAAGAATGTGGGAAAATAGGAAGTGAAAGTTCGGAGCTAATGCTTTAAGAACTTGGAAGAAAAAAAAATTGGTTTGAACATATAATTCTTTTTTTCAAGAATAATCTCTCATTTATTGGTAGAACCACAATATTATTTTTTTAAATACAGAAGTTTGATATGGTATAGTTTATGAATGGGGTTCAAATTATGACACTTACTGACTATGTGACTATGGGCAAATGACAAAATCTTTGATTCTCAGTTCTTTTTAATCTATAATTTTTATAGCACTTGTGATTTTATAATTACAAGTATCTTTGGTGAGGAATTTTGCCAATGCAGATTTGAACTTTCTTTGCAATTTATAGGCTTAGAGAGTTGTCTGGGCACTGAAAAATTTCATAGTATGCCCATCATCAGAGGACTTATGTGGTAAAGTGGGAAATGAATCCAGGTCTCCCTCACTGCAAGGTCAGCTCTTTATTCACTTTAGACTGTGAGCTCCTTGAGGTCAGGATCTGTTTTTGCCTTATTTACTCTCCCTTGCACAGTTGAGATAGCCTGCAAAGTGGTCTCTTAAAAATATTTATATGATAACCTATGACCTTTAGTAATAACTTTTCTCACTTTGCATAATAGAACTACCACCATATTCATGTATATAAAATAAGAAAAAATTCCAGGGCTCCTTTAAGATTATTACTTTCATTTTAGAATAAATATATAGTCACCTTTTATTTGGAAGGGGAATATTTCATCAAATGTATTTGGAATAGAAATTTATCCTGGAACTGATTCATAATAAAAAAAAAAAAACACTGAGCTTTAAAAAAATCCAATTCAATCTGTTTCAGTTAATTTTTAAAATTTTTTCCTTCTCTTCTTGAGTCTAAACAGGAGAGTGGTTGGAAGGCTAAGGGTCCCCAGGAGACTCTGTTTTGTGAGTAGCTGTGATGTTTCCAACCTAAGTGGAAGCCAATTTCCAATCCAAATCATTTAATTTTCTCAAGCACAATTTTACAGTCTTTGGTTTCTAACAGTTGGTAGAAATTTCCCACAGTAGCAGTTTCTCTGTTTATAGCATTTATTTCATAGCTGTCAATACACTTAGATTTTCTTTGGATCTCTATAAAGAATGTTGAAAGATATGTATTTTTTATCATACAAAATAATACCCAACAACCTCAGGATGCCCCAATGCTCCTTAATTTCATTTTAGCCTTGATATAAGAATCATTAGAATCTCTTATTTTAGTGAAAGTGACCTAGTGAATCTCTAGCTCATACATAGAAAATCAATTGCCAGGCAGAAACAAGTGACCTCCCCCATTTGAATTTGGCTTAAAATATAAACTGAGATTACTCATCAGCTATAGAATGTATTGTTGGACTAATCACATTTGGAATGAGAAAAGGCAGATTGTTACATTTTTATTGTATTGACATTTCTGATTAAAATTAGCATATTCCCAATGGACTATCTTTTATACCATTTTTGGCATGATCAATGCACTTCATCAGTCAGTGTTTCCAGTAAAGAAGTCAGAGTGATGGGCATTTGTCTTCATGCTGATCTTGTCAAATGTATGTTCACTAAGTAATGACCCACAAAAATGTATAACTCTATTCCAACACCTAATCGACCTGGTAAGATCCATAGAATCAGAAACTGGCTTTTCAACCACTTATATTGATTGATGACATATATTGGTTTCATTATTACTGGAAAGAAAAGAACATAAGAATATAAGAAATACCAAAGTGGGTCAGAACAATAGTCAATCCAAACCATGTGATATTTTGCTTCTGACAATAGATCAAAAAATTTACTGTTGAGAAAGTGTGAGGAATGCATACCCCTCATATTCCTTTAATCATTTGCTTAAGTATAGACTATATAAATGGAAAGTAGAGGCACTGAATTTGTTCTGAAAATGCAATGCAAAAAACTCAGGTCAAAAAGGGAATTCACTAGTAAGCTGATCAAGAACATACCAGAAAGTTATAATCTAATTTCTGTTGATTGGTTCTTAATGTTACTTATTAAGACAGACATTATAACTGACAGCATACTTCCGTTAACACTTAGTCTTTTGGATTAATGATTAATTTTGGTACACCAGCATTGAATAGGTTTTAGAGCAAGATGAAACATCCAAATACCCCCAAAATTCTGATGTTTAGAATATGTGTAATGTTCACCTCTAAGATGGGTGGGTGAGTTTCTATGAATACCTATATTTTTTTCAAGTATCTTTGTACTTTAGTTCTTTATAAATAGATTTATGCTATTCTATACTCATATATAAAATACACATTTTCTGATTGTTTTAAAATATTCTAATTATATCCTATTGTTTAATATTTCAGCATTCCTACTACAGAATCTCAATGAAAAGCATAATACACAATAATCAGAAAAAGTAAAAAAAAAAAGAAACCAAAAAACTAAGATTATTTCACCAGAAAAAGAGAAAAAATTGGTGGGGTGGTGCTGGCTCTAATTGCTGTCTTCAAGTACCTAAAGGGCCATCTTATAGAAGATGATTTGTAATTATTCTGATTGTTATAATTGGTCCTAGAAGGTACAACTACAAACAGTCAATGGAAATTATAGAGAGGCAGATTTAAACTAGGTATAAGAAAAAAAAAGCTTAAATTTTCTATGTAGGTTGGTGGGCTTAGGCTATTAAAGAGTCCAGATCCCCTATAAACACCCCAGGAAAGCTCTAAAAGGGCACCAGAAGGAACAATTGAAAGGAAAACTAAATATAAGTGATTATAAGTTCCTCCTTCCAGTCCAGGACTGCACAAGAAGAACATTAGAAACCCACAGAGGCTCTTAGTGAAGTAGTGCCAGCAGAAGCAGAAGTACAGCATATAAGTAGTTCCAGACCCACAGAAATTATAGGGCCAAAACAGAGGACAGGAACCTCAATGCCCAGGTTGCCTACTGCCACAAGAGATAGAACCAGACTAGTACTCCATGCAAGGCCCAGGCTCAATGCATGTCTATTGGAGTAAGAGGCAGATATGAGATAGGACAGACTAGCACCCACAAAGTACACTACCCAGGCAGCCATATTCAGCAACAACAAGAAAAAGCCCCAGGTAATGAAAGGCCCTGGCAGCATATGCCAGAATCACGGAAGGATACAGGGCTAAATCAGTTCTCGGGACATCCATGGCCCACTCAGAATACAAGCATCCTGTGCTCAAAGCACAGGGGAACACAAGGCCATATTAGCCCGGGCATCTCAGTCCCCAGGTAGCCTATGCCCTCACCACAGCAGGAATCTTTGAAGGAAAAAGGGCAAAGTTAGCCCCTGCAAAGCAAAGCCCCTAGTATCTTACAGGAGACCTGTTTCCAGGATAATTGATAACATCTTTTTAAGGGTCACTCAGGGTTATGACAAGAGACAAACAGCTCTGGTACAGGAACATGAAAGGGGAAAGAAACAAAAAAATAACTGAGGCTAAAACCAAAGTTTAGCTGGAACAGAGTTGACAGGAAACAGAGTTGACACTCAGGACTTCTTACAAAGATGGTGGCCTACTCTTAGCTACCTCTAAAACCAAAGATTGCCTGCCCATATTATCCATCAGTATGGGAAGGGGTAGAGTCTGACCCAAGGACTAAGTCCCAAACTAGAATCTAAGGCTGGATTTATGAACAAATAGAAGAAATTGAAAAAGAAAAAAAGAAATACTATAAATTAGGAGAAACCCAAGAGGGTACATCGGGAAAAAGTAAGCAATAAGTCTAAGTATAGTCTCAGAAGAAAGAAGGTTCTGGTCACCACTCTAGGAGTAGCCAAAAGAAATAGATCAGGAGATACAAAATGAAATGTTAAAGGAAACAATAATTGGTTAGGAAAATAATGGCAAGTGATAGATAAGATAATAAAAGAAAAATAAATAATAGTTTGGATATATTGCTACAAGACATGAATGCCAAAGAGGGCAAAGACCTCTTTTATGTTAAAATATTAATTGCGGTATTCATTTTGTTAGCAATGAATTAGAAACCGAATGAGCACCCATCGTTTGTGGTAATGACTGAGGGAGAAAAATCCATATTAAGTGAACATAACACAATACTATTATTCTATTCAGTAAAAAATGGCAAATGCAAAAAATTCAGAGAAGAGTTAGATTTGCATGAAAATATGAAGAATGAAATAAACAGAAGCAAATGAATATTGTAAATGATCCCTATAACAACATTGATGAGAGAGTCACTAAAAATAAATGACTCTAAGTAAATGAAATTCCATCAATGATTCTGGAGAAGATAAAACAAAACTCCCTTCTCATAGCCAAGAAGTAGAAGAATATAAGGAGAAAATGTGGCATCTATATTCTTAATAGGGTCATTGTATCAGATGTTTTTGCTTAATTGTTTTGTTTTGTTTTGTTATAAAGTAGAGTTGAATCTCAAGTATATAACTCAAAATGACTACAACATAATGACAAAAGTTATAATAAAAGATATTGAAAATGAAAAAGATAATGTTGGACACACATACTATAGACACATACAACTAGACAGGTCACATGTCTATCTATCTATCTATCTATCTATCTAACTAGGGTGATCAAGGCCTCAACAAATCTGAGTAAACCCTTACGGCTGGACAAATTCAATTCCATTCAACAAATATTTATTGTGTGCCTACTATGCATAAGTAACAATAGGGGAAGCAAGAAATTAAATACTGGGAATCTTAAGTTTTAAATATTTTTTTCATGCAAGTTGTATAAAATTTATATTTTAAGATTTTAATTCATGTGATTTAGTTTGTTCTTGTGCCTTGAAGCTGTTGTAGGAAAGAACATATTTCATTAGTCAAAATATTATACATAGAATGACTCTAAAAATGTCTTATTCTTGAATTTTTGAGAGAATTAACAGTAGAATTGTAGAGTTGGAATAGAACTTTGATATTTTCTAGTCCAAGACACTAAGTATACAGAAAAGCAAACTGAGGCACAAAATGATTTACCAAATATCATGTGGCTAATTAATAATGAACTATGTTTAAAATTTATATATTTGACTAGAGCATTTGAAGCTAAAGTTGCTAAAAAATAACTCTAAGGATGAACTCTGTGATTCTCAAAGCTATATGGCTTTATGAAAAACAAGTCATGCCAAACTAATCTTTTCTTCGTTCCTTCCTTCCTTCTTTCCCTCCTTCCTTCCTTCCTTTCTTTTTTCCTTCCTTCCTTCCTTCCTTCCTTCCTTCCTTTCAATCATATATACTTTCTTGGAGAAGAGAATCAAGAAGTATTGGACACAGCACAAAAAACAAAAACAAAAACAAAACAACAAAACAACAACAACAAAAACAGCATAAGAAATGCAATTTACTATAATTTAGTGGACATGAAATGACCGTTTACCAAAGTGGTAATAGTTGTCAAATTAACTGTCTGTGTGTGTGTCCAGACTACAATTTTGAGAGTAAAGACCAAAATCAGTATCAAACTAGAAAAAAATTAAAAAAAAAAAGAGTGCACAATTTTTGCAATTCAAACCTGATATTTTAAAATAAGCTGCCAACACCAGAAATTGGGAAATGGATAAAAAGCAGAGAAGCAGACTATTATATCCATTTCCTAAAGAAGTTTAAGCAACGTAAATCAATCCTAACAATAAGCTCAAAAGAGACTAGAAGTTGCCTAATCTAGCACACATTTGATCTCTCTTTGAAGTGGAAAGATTTGGTAATGAAGTACAATGTTTACTTAGAGTATGAGCATCTTTGTTAGGTCTTGGCAATAAGGATGGTGAAGATTATAAGTAGGTTGACCTCAGAAAAACTGAGAGGCAATGGGGTCAGGGAAGTTTGCAAAAATCTTGGTAAGAAACTCAACTAAGCAAAATCATCTCTATGATTTTATGATCCTTGAACTTTAAGGGCATTTCAGGAAGAAATTTAAAGGACAACAGAAAGACAAAAAATTGGGGGAAAAAGATCTGTATTTTTTTTTGGCTAGGCAACGGGGTTAAGTGACTTGCCCAGGGTCACATAGCTAGTAAGTGTTATGTGCCAGAGGCCCGATTTGAATTCAGGTCCTCCTGAATCCAGGGCTAGTGCTCTATCCACTGTGCCACCTTGCTGCCCTTGTAATTTTTTAAAATACCAAACTTTTTCTCTATCAATTATCATGGAATTGCCAAGCCATCAGGAAGTAGAAATGACAGCAAAGAAAACTAAGATAGGGAGTGCAGCTAAACTAGACTAGGAATATACAGACAAGGTTTATGCTGAAGTCACACACACACACACACACACAAGACATCAAAGAATTCAGTCTCAAGGTATGTGAAACAGGAGAGTACATCATATACTTCAACATATCTCAGACCTTATTGTTATGAACAAAACTCAAAAAGTCATGGAGATAATACTGATAATTAATGACGCATTCTGCTTGCTTTCCCATCTCTACAAAATTTAGATGAGAATAAACTATGCACACATTGAGGGCATACTTGATGCAGATATGAGAAGGTAATACGATTTCATAAATGATATTTTGATCACATCTTTATGGTCACAAAATAGACTGAAAGTTGGAGAGAGTATGAGACTTCACTGTGTTTATTGATGATTGTACAAAGGCAATTGATTCAGTGTAGTATGTCACCCCCATAAAATAAAATCTAGTGACTCCCTGTCACTTCCAGGATCAAGTAAAAATTATGTTTTGGGCATCTAAAACCCTTAATAACCTAGAACCTTGTCCTCTACCTTTCCAGTGTTCTCATACTTTGCTCTACCCCCAGTCTACATATACTCTTTGATACAGTAACACTGCCCTCTTTGCTGTGCCATTAATAAGACATTTAATTTCCCACTGGCACTTTCTCTGGCTGTCCCCCATGCTTAGAATACTCTCTTTCCTCATCTTGGCCTCCTTGCTTCTTCCCCAGCTGTCTTCAAGTCCCAAATAAAATCCTACCTTTTATAGGAAGCTTTTCCCAAATCATCTTATGTCTGTCACCTTCCCTCTGTTAATTATTGCTTATTAATCTCCCATATAGCTTGTTATGCACATTTGTTTGCTTGCTGTCTCCTTGATTTGTTTGTTAGCTCCTTAAAGTTAGGGACTTTTTCAACATTCATGTCAAAACTACATCATATTATTTAAGAAGTATAGCTACTATTATAACTTTAATTGCTCTCTGATTATTATCAAGCAAGGTTTAAAACAGGTTAGCCTAAGCTGAATAAAAGTACTTAGTAGTGTCATAGAAGATGTCCAGCACAGAGTTTAAGTTCTATAAAGACTCCTGATGGATGGTGATGTTTTCTACACGGTCTTGTTTGCAAAACACATTGTGCTAACAGTATAAAGTTCCACAATATTGCACATTCTCCCAAATGTGACCCATAATCACCAGAATTAAATATAACCAGCCAAATGGGGAAAAAACACAAATTAAGAATAGTTATTGTCCAAACAACAAAAATAAGTTGGATAGACAACCTATAAAACTTAATCTATGTTTATATCTATATCTTAGAAAGATGATGTAAATGGTTAATGAGCTGGGTTTAGCATTGAACAAGATTAGAAGAGCAAGTCCCTGGAAAATTGTTCCATGTGTTTAATAATACCTGACAGAAAGAGCCATCTTTTAACATATTTTTTCTTTTAATGCTTTATGGCTAAAAGTCATACAAACTACAATCTCTGAAAAATTACACTGATATCTGCTCAAAGAGCATGGGAGAGACATATGATGGGTACCAATAATCTACAGATACGTTCCTAAATTAGCGTAAAGTAGTTTATCAGGGACATACAAGACTGGAAAAGAAGGTGGACCAGTCATTTGGTGAGATTGGGTTATAAAATTGCAAACAGTACATGTGCTCCATCATTATCCATGTAATGTCAAAAGAAATTGAGGAATGTTGGCTCCATCTCCCGTAGACAATTGATGGGAAACTATGGATAAAATCATACAAAATTAAAAGCAAAGAATTGTTTGTGATCTGAACTATTGGAAAGAGTATCCATATGAATCAGACCCTCCATTGAATTATCAGCATACAAAAGGAAATATCTTTCTACCTGCTGAGACTGTCTAAACTTTTCATGGATTGCTCTAGAAGGTAAGAGGTTCCTCCTCACTGGAAGTCTTTAGGCAAGAACTGGATGACCACAAGTCAGGTATGTTATAGAAGATATTCTTGTTCATATATGAGTCCAACTAGATGGTCTCTTAAGTACTGTTTTTTTTTCCACTTTGATTTTAACTCCATTCCATTATTTTCTCCTCATTTTACATATGAATGGGATGGTTCCCATCATTTGGATCATCAACCTCCATTTTCCCTTTCCTACACTTCCTATAACAAGTATGTTATGAAGTCTTGTTGAGTTTATTTCTACAACTTTCCTCTCATCTATCCTCTTTCTTTCACCCACATAGCCACTTCCCCAGTTCAAGCATCTCTTATAAAGACTATTGCAAAAGACTTCTAATTGATCTCCCTCCATATAGTCTCTCCCCTCTTCAATCCATCCTTCTTTCAAATTGATATACCTAAAACATAGATCTGATCATGTCACTCCACTGATCAATAAGCTTCAGTGGCTCCCTTTGGCCTCTAAGAAAAACAATGCAAACTGACTTCTAAAGCCTTTTGGCTCCAATCTGTCTTTCCAGGCTGATTACACTGGGGTGTTCAGGGAAGACTAGCATCACCAGTGTGAGGGCTTGCTGAGTCCTTTTCAGGGCTGCTCACCCACCTATGCTGTTCACCTTTCACCCATCTCTCAACTGTGGCTCCAAGAAGCTATAGCAGGTGCAGTGGCCACATCCTGTTAAAACAATCTCAGCAGATGTGCTAAACCAGGTTAAGGGTAAATGACAGGCCCCAAATCCATCGGTGAGTTAGGGGAATGTCTATCCCAAGTGCAAGAAGACTTTCCCTGGCAGAATGGTCAGATGAGACCAGTTTGTTCTAATGGCCATGAAAGTGGCTGAAGCAGGCAGTGTGGAGTACTTAGAGCTTAATCATTCTAACTTTTGTCCTGCTACTGACTTTGATGACTCTGGAAGACAGAGTGAGGCTGAGGACTTTGTGCAACTCTGCCTCACTTAAATCCAATTCATATGCAAATCAAGACATCTCCCCCATGATGTCATCAGTCCTTTTAGAAAAAGAAGGATGAACAACACCTTACTTCTCCTTCACTCACTTCGGTAAATAGGCCTACGTGTTATTTCCAGTACACAACATTCCATATTCCACTTTAGTCCCTTTGCATAGGCAGTCTTCCAGGCCTGGAATGTTCTTCCTTATCAACTTTGCCTCTGGGAACCCTTAGCTCCACTTTAGGCTCAGTTGGAATGCTGATTCTTATGGGGCTACTTCTGATTTCCCCTGTTGTCAGTACTCTCCCTCCCTACTATATAACTACTTTACATTCATTTTGTGTGATTAATCTGTGTATATACATTTTCCCCTTCTATAAAATGTAAGCTCCTTGAAGGCAGCGATTGTTTCACTTTTGTCTTTATGTCCCTAATGTCTAGAATAGTACCATAGTAGGTGCTTAATAAAATGCTTGTTCAATTGGTTAGAATTAACTCTGAAGTCACTGATTATGGATGTATATGTATAATGTGTAGACTGTTACATTGAATTTTTGTCTTAAGCCATCCACTACTAATGTCATAAATATTATTAGAATTATTGATTGTCAAATATTGTGAGACTATTATTTTTCCATAACATTATGAAAAGCACTTAGTGCTATCATTAATTGGATCGAATATTTCAATAAAGTCAAAAGGATGTTTTACAAGCAATTATGACTTTTCTTATTTTTCAAACTTACAAAGTCCTGGTTGGAGGGGGACAGGAAACAGAAATAAGGTGCCAACAATGGAGAGACAAAAGTTAATTAAACATTAGGATTTTTACATTTGGATGTTCACAAGGTATATGTAAGATGGATTTTTTTTTCATATCCAGATATTTTGTCTTCAGGTACACGAAACCAAAGAGAGTTAAGGATATTAACTGAGCATGCTAGTTTTGAATGGGGGACTAGAACCCAGATGCCTTTTGGGTGATCACCCCTAAGTTACCTGATGCTACTAAAGGGCCAAATTTAGCAAGACTTTGCTCACAATTTAAGCAAAAATCAAAATGAATTTTATTTATGAAAAAATGTCTGTGATTTTATTGCATTGTAAATATATTTGAATTTCCAGACACATGATCCAAATCCATAAGATATTCAATGTTAACTGCAATGTGCTTAATCACCCTGAAAATTACACTTAACTTTTTTTTTGTAATTCACAAACTGACATAGCTGGCAGGTTTAATTTATTAACTTCTCTTAGTAAAACTGATAGGAGCAAATTGCTGGGTTTGGAATGTGAAAAGGATATAAGTATTCTAACTTAAGTACCCTTTGCAGTTACATTTATGGAGAGTTCTTAAACCACGTTTAGGTAAAAGATCTAAAGAATGCCCAGAGAAAATCGGAGAAAATTAAAGTTTGCTTTAATAACACAAATCCTGGCAGCACGTGCACTACAGATTGCCGGCAACTACAGAGACAAACTGGACCTGTCATTTGGAGGGAGAATCACTGGCAGTTTTTTTGTTTCCATATGCACAGACCTCAGGGAGAAAAAAAGTCTCTGAACTACATAATTACTGCCCTGTGTTGGCACCTGCCAGTCAATGTTAATCATCTTAAGTGAGTAAGAAAGCCTGGCAAACTGCTTGAAATAAGTCTATCACCTTTCTTCAGGTCAAACTAGTGTTCTAGTTTGGAATTTGTATTATACTGGGAAGAAATAGGTGATCTTTATATAAATATGCATAGATGTATATATGTAGATGTCTACAACATATATATGTATAAATAATATTTATATGCATAGTATACTATGTAATTTCATAGATGTATACTATCCAACTCATGTTATACATCTGTATATAATATATAATATCTGTATTTAAGAATTATGTACACACATATGTATACATATGTACACACTTATTTATGTCTATTTCTCTATATCAACATACATGTCGATATATACTTACCTAGTTCTTCCTAAGATTATACAGAAACACACATATTCTGTATGTTTATATATACATAGATTATAAATATACACACATAAATATGGTATATCATGTGTGTATTTCTTTACTCTCTCATCAGAAATTCCTATACTAATGACTGCGCAGGTCCTACTCAAATAATTTTTAATATATTTATATTTAGTTTAGCATGCATTTTACATGTAATTATATTTTGTTCATGTCAAGATATATGAGGCAGTTAGATAGCATAGTAGACAGAGTGCTGGACCTAGAGTTCAGAAGAAAGGAATTCAATTCCAGCTTCAATCATTTACTAGCTTTGTGCTGCCAGGCAAATTACTTAACCTCTGTCTGCTTCAGTTTTCTTATCTGTAAAATGTAGACAATAATAGTATCTGTCTCCCAGGATTATTGTATGGATAAATGAAAAAAATATTTGTAATGTATTTTACAAAATGCCAGGTTGTTTTTCCCCCAGTGATTAGCACCATGCCTGCCACATAGTAGGCACTTCATAGCCTGTTGATTGACTGATATTTGTATGGGGGACTGCTATTATGCAAGCATCTTCCCTCAGTGTAGATTTAGAACTTATTGGTAACTTAAATTCCTAGAGCAAATACCGGGGTGCTGAGAGATTATGACCTTCCCATGCTCACATAGCTACTATATATATATCAGAGGCAGAAATTAAGACTGTGTCATCTTTGTTACTCCAAACCTAACCCTCACTCTACTATTCATGCTGCTTTTTAGATTCATTTAATTTATAGTTGAATATACACACAAACCTATGTCTAATCTATCTTTTCATTATCTATCTATCTGTAAAGGGTAGAATCTTGTCCTTAGAGGCAAGAAGATCTGGTTTTATGTTCCACCCCCTGACACCATAATGTGTGACCCTGGACAAGTTCCTTTACCTGTCAGTGCTGTAAGCAACTCTCTAAGACTATAAGTTGCAGAGAAGGTACTGGCTTGCTTCAGTAGAGACTTTGGTTATTGGGAAGTTCTCTATCTTTACAACTGTAGGTCTAATTCCAATGCCTATCCATATATTTTACTTGTACTTATTTATACATAGACAAGCATCCAGTCACACACTCAAATGTACATCATGAATTTTTATATGCGTATGTATTGACAAAACCAGTATATCTGAGAATTATTATAATGTGAAGGAAACAGTTTGCCTGGTAATGTTTTACCTAAAAACTCATGTCATCTTGGATTATATAACTCTTCAGCCTTGTTATTACATCCTCCAAATTAGACACATGGTCTACAAAATCAGTTAGCAGCTATAATTGGAGCTGAAGTCTAACCTCAATGAATTTTGGGCTCAGTAATTGAGAAAATATTGTTTTGTAATTGACAATGTTTAACTGCCCATTTTCTAAACAGCTCTCATAATCCAATTAACAAAAGAATAAATTAATGGACAGAGACAAAATCAATTTGTCTAATTTGACCCTATTGCTGGCTAAAGCTTAGTTTAGGTCATTGCTCATTTGGAGGCCTAGGTAATGTACTTGAAAATCAGATGACTATGAAAAGGAGCAAAGAGTCATCTGCCTCTGATTGCTATTTCTTCTGAGTCACACTTTTTTTGTTTTATTCTCACATCATCATTCTTTATAAATCTCTGCTTTATTAGGCCATAATGTTATCTTATTGGGTTGATTATCTCATCTCTCAAGTTCATAGGAACTTGTGACTACAATACAACAACCAGCAGGGCATAACAGAGCTGCTGCTATCATTGTCACTCACATGAAGCCTCCCTGACTCTCAAGATTGACATAAAATGGGAAAAGTTGCATTTGCCTTTGTATCCTCCTCTAGTCTCTCTGTTCTAGTCCATGTTTGGGGTTTAGAGGGTATAGGTTTCATTGAATCACAGTGGTCTTTCAGGAATCAAACCATTACCAAATACTATGAAAATAGCAAGGGACCAATTGACCAACACTTGACTAGTAAAGACTAGTAGACTCTTAAAACAATTATCCAGACCAGTATTTTCATGGATATAGCATAATGATATCAAAATACAATAGAAACAAGAGTCATTAAATGCAACAAAAGGATCTCTGTTGGCTCATATTAGGAGTAAAACAACCCATACATTTTATCATTATTTATGTTTTATTGCATTTTATCAAATTTTGTTCCAATATTTTTAATCTAGTTCAGGCTGGACTCCAGAGTGCTGTGAATTGCAGGCCTCATGTAAGACATCTCTGATGTAGGGAACTCCCTAGTAACAAAACTTTGTCTGATGATGCACTTTGGCAATTGTTCTGAATCTTACAGGTTTAGAGTATTTCCTGGGGGCATTGAGAGATTCACTGTCTTACCCAGGGTTGCGCAACCTGTATGTGTCAGAAGTAAGGTTTAAACTCCAGTCTTCCTGACTCTGAGGTCAGCTATCTATCTACTCTTCTTTATATCTTGTCAACAGAAGCAGTCCACAGAACTTTACAGCTGGAAGGAACCCTCACAGGTTATTTATTTTAATCCAGCCATAATCAATTAGTATTTGATAGGATCCTATTTCTATATCAAGTGCTGTACTAGAGTGTTGTAATCTCCAAAGAATATGCTTAGATATTTGAGTCAAACACAAAACTTTGCCCTCTTTTTCAGCAACCTACCTCCAAGATCTAACTAGGGACTAATTCAATTCGATAAATATTTGATAGACATAGGCTATGCGCAAGATACTCTGGTAGGTACTAGGCATTGTGTCAGGTGCTAGTGATACAAAGACAAAAATGAAAAAAATCTCTGTCCTCAAGTAATTTACATTTGACTTGAGGATACAAAATATAAAATAGATAAGTTTCATGAGATGAAGTACAGTGTTCTATGCTGGAAAGAGGGCTTAACCTTGAGTCTGACTTAAAGTTCAAAACTTTCATTTATTACCAGTATAACAGTGGGAAAATTGCTTAACCTCTCTGAACCTCAAATTCCTCACATATAAAATGAGAGGCTGTGGCTGTGAGGGTCCCTCATAGTTCTACACTTACAATCTTAAGATTTGTTTCATGCTGGTTAGATTTTGTTTCAGTGACTAAGGAGAATCAGGAAAAGTTTTGAGTAAGAAAGGGCAACTGAGCTGAGCCTTGAAGGAAACATAAGACCAAATGCTAAAAGTAAGGAAGGAAGGAGGGTATTCTAGGTGTGGGGAACAGTTTGTAGAAAGGCAAAGAGACAAGAAATGGAATGTTGAATTTTAGGAAAATTAGTATCCAATTTTTCAGGGTCCTAGATTTTGTGAAATAGAGAACTATGAAATAAGACTGGAAATGTTCCTAGAGCCAGATTATCAAGAGTTTCAAGACCATTAATGCCAGGTTGTGGGGTCTGTATTTCATCTTGGAGCTAATCATAAGCCACTGAAGGTTTTAGAGTACAAGAATGACAGTATGAGACCATTGTTTTTAGAAGATTTTTTTGACAGCCTTATAGGGGTTAGATTGGAAAGAAGATAGATTGATAGCAGAAAAAAAAACAATAAGATTTTATAATAATCCAGTGAAGAGGCAATAAGGGTCCAAACTAGAGTAGTCACTATGCACATGGAGAGATGGGAATGGACACAGAAGATGCTGTAGATTTACAGTAGGAATAATTAGCCTTGGCACCTGATTGAATAGAGAGTGTTAGGGAGAGAGAAACATCAAGGATTATCACTAATGTGGTCACTCAATATTTAGAAACTGCAAGGTTGTCAAGACAACCACTGACATTGTATAACCACCTCTCACCTTGACCTAAAAGTTTCAGTTGAAGATGCTTAGGTCATCTGAGGAAAGAGGGAAGAGAACAAAGAAGAAAGAGAAAGAGTGGCTATAAAATGTACTTTAAAAAAAAGGAAAGAAAAGGGAATAATGTGGGAAATGCTAAAGGTAAGTGAGAGAAATTTGAAAATAATAAGGAAAAATAAAGGAATAAAGAGGAAAGAGGAAATGTAGAAAAGCTATGTTCAAGCCTCGAAAGAAAGATATAGTTCTGATATTTCATCTGTGATTACACTTAAATCATAATACCATTTACAGAATGTTTTAGTCTGAGCTTGACACAGGCCACAGGAAGGATGTAATTTTAGTTAGGGAGAAAATTTTTAGATGTTATAAATCCTATGTTGCTCATTATTTTTACAGCTCACTGCTAAAGATTCCATCCTGTCACTAAAAGTCTGTTGCCCTCTATCTTTTGGTGAGCACTTTTTTTCTACATCAAAAATGGAAAAGGTGTAATGAAGGGATAAACAAATACATTGTTCATTCCGTCAGGACAGGCAATAATATCTTGCTATCTATTGTTCCTAAATTGGAATTTAACGACTTTATCACATTATCAATTTAGCACATATCCATATTTCTCTCTTTCTCTTAAACAGTTTGTCTGATTTAGTGAGATTGACGTTGTCTTTAAAGATAACTATTTGCTCCAGAACTTGTTTAATTAGGATTTCTTTGTAGCAAATCCTGCTCAAAGCACTTGTAACCCCAGAGACTGCCTCTCTCAAAGCCTTCTAGCCATCTGAAGAAATAAATCCCTTCTCTCCTCATCTAAGTCATTTAGGGCCATGGCTCAGCATTCTCTCAACCAATCAGATTTGATTACATCTTTCTTAAAATAACAATTGATAATATTATTATTAATATTAATACTAATAAATGTATTATTGCTTTTGTTTATTTAGCACCTATTATGTGCCAGACTGTATGCTAAGCACTTTTTACAAATATTATCTCATTTGATGTTCAAAACAACCCTGAGGTGTAGGTGCTATTATTATTCCTATTTTACAGATGAGGAAATTGAGTCAAATGGAGGTTAAATAATTCGCCCAAGATCACACAACTAGTAAGTGACTAGGGTGGGGTTTGAATTCAGATCTTCCTTGCTCTAGGCTTAGTAATCTATCCATTGAGCCACCTGAAGCAATATCACAGAACTGTCTTTTAGGAAAATTGTCCCAAGCTTGGGCAGACATGTGATTACATATATAATGTATAGAACTACATGGGAGATAAAAATGGCATGTTGGTGTCATATAAAATTCAGCTCAAACTTATATGTACAGATTTCTCTTTACATATACAGACAACTTATTTTTGACATTAATTTTTGATGTATTAGTTAATTTCAGTCTTTCAGTCTCAAGAACTTCAAAATCAGGCCAGTGCTTCCATACTTCAGGATAAATCCATGTACAAAGTAGAACTTCTTTAAAAAAAAAGTTAAAATCTAGGTAATTATGTGTCAGGCATGCTATTTTAATCCTATGACATGTCCAAGCTCATGTAATAATGCATTATATTATAGCATATTTACATGACAGTCATACTTCTTTTGCTTCAAAATTGTTAATTAAAAAAGAAAATAACCTAGAAAAATAATTCTTCCCCAAATTAATTTCCAACAAAATGATAGTGATGTCTGCCAGAACATTTTATAGTTGTGGCAAGAGTCCCTTATGTCAGTTAAGATAACTGGTGGAATTTTGTTCAAAGTCCTTCAATTTGAATTGGTGAAAGAGTGAATATAAAAAGACACAAAAGAAATCTTAGTCATTAAGTTTCTTGTGTCTAATATTCTCCCCTCTGTGACATTGGTGTGAAAGTGTGAGCTTCAATGATTGTTTCCAGCAGATTGTTGTCTTTTCCCCCTGAAGAAAGTGTCATAGCTTTGAAGAATGGAGACTGCTGTGTCTTAGGTCATAGCTTTGTTTCTTAAGATATGTTTCCAGCATCAGAAGCAATGAGAGTAAAGGGAAATAGTGAATCACTGAAACCAAAAATAGACTCTCAGAAGTATTGTAGGAAGAGAGGACTGGAGCTCTGTGTGACTATGAAAGGTAGGTGATAATTCTGATACTGAAAGTGGCAGAAAGAAAAATCAGCATTTTGTAAGAAAAGAAGTCCTTCCAAAAATTCTGGTTTATGAATATAAATAGCATGTGAAAACAGGCCTAAAGAGAGAGAAAAAGAAATAAGAAATAAACCTCAATGAGGATCTAAAAATGTTCATTTTTTAAAGCTGATTTCACAGAGCAGAATCCAGGGTACCCTAAATTGAGGCTTCTAAGTTAGTTGCAATCTCTCAGGGATAAAAGATCTAAAAAGAAATAGAGAACCCTTTAATTTTTTGAAGTGTGAAGGAACTCACATAGGTAAGGAATCTCAAGATCACAATGAATTGCCTAAAATTTTTGTTATTTTTCAGCCATTTTCAGTTCTGACTGTTCATAATCCCATTTGGGGTTTTCTTGGCAAAGATTCTGGAGTGGTTTGCTATTTCCTTCTCCAGCTCATTTTACAGATGAGGAAACTGAGGCAAACAGGTTTAAATGAATTGTCCAGGGTCACATAGCTACTAAGTGTCTGAGGACCGATTTGAATTCAGGAAGATGAATCTCCTTGACTCCAGGCCCAGCACTCTAAATACTGCACCACCTAGCTGTCCTTGCCTAAAGTTACTTAGTAATTTAAAATCAGAGCTGGGGCTAGCACCCGTCTCTCCTATTTCATTGTTCATTGTCCTCAATAATACCAGAGGAGGAGATAGCATTAATTAGAGAAAAAATACATAATTACTTTCAGCTCCATCTCCATGGTCCATTTTCTGCTATCACCAAGGCAAGGAAGGCAGCTTCACTTCAAGATCCAAAATTAAATCAACTGGGTTCAATCAAACTCAGTTCAATTCAATTAAACGAATATTTTTTTGAGCAGAGTCTATATGTTTCAGTGCACGGTGCTAAACCCTGGACAGAGAGGGTTTAAAAGAAAGATACAACATCTGCAGTGAAGGAATTTATAATATAACAAAAATTTTTTTAGGGGTAGAGTGAGGGAGGTTAAAATTGGAGCCTGAATTCAGTGGGAACTTTGGAAAAAGCCAGAGGGAGAGCAATTTTCTGGGATGGAGTGAGAAGCAACAAGACAGAAGGCAGGACATGGGAGAGAAGATCTCAAGGGGAGGTGGGAAAACAACAGAGATAAATGCCACTTCTACATGGCTTTTCTTCTAGATTTCTTGTGGGAGCTGGTGGTGCCATTGAAAATCTGTGAGATATACATAACTTGACAAATGCCAATGAGTTGTTAGGGTTAATTTAGGTTATCAATCTCAGATCACTCAGTCCAGCCCAATCTATCTAATAAAGTAAGTTCAGTCTTGACTTTTTAGGTATGTTTCATGCCTCCATATCTGATCCCTGCAACCCCATTCTATTGGAAGCAGCTAATGGTGAAAAAGAAGAGAGATAAAGAAGACATATGTGCATGCATCTATCAATCACTTCTTTTTCCTTTGCTACTCTGGAATTTTGGTGTTTGGAAGGGAGTACCTGCTGCCTCTCTTGTTCCTCTACTCCAACCAGGGGGAGAAGTATAGGGTTAAGACAATTAACTTCTTCAGTGTGCAGCATTAATTTTGTTTGACAGATTTGTGAGGTACCTGACATTGAAAGAACATCCAAATATGTAACTTGTTGAAGATAAAAAACAGAGATGGGGGCATGGAGGTATATGTGGTAGCTAGGACTGCACCTCTGAACTTTTCATTGTTTGCATTGCATTTGTGATAGTCTGGCATGTAAGCTATATATGCCTCATTTCTGTGTTGGGTTAAAGGTACAGATCAAAGAATCATGAAATTCACAATCCTAGAGGAGAGTTTCCTGGGACTCTGAACTGGCATCATGCTGATACATATGCTAATGTAACTTCACCTATGAAAATTACTGAAAACTTAGACAAGGTTCTTAATGTAGACAGAAAGTTGTGAGTTAACTTCAAGTTTCCCACACCCTTCCATACAGAGGTACCAAAAAGACTAGAATGAAATACTGAACTTCCAAGTTAGTTATCATCTTCCCCAATTCTATTCTGGAGAGAACACACACACACGCTTGCTGACAGAGAGACAGAGACAGAGAGGAAGAGACAGAGAGAGACAGAGAGAGAGAGAGAAAGGGAGAAAGAGAAAGGAGAGAGAGAGAGAGAGAGAGAGAGAGAGAGAGAGAATCTAAAATCTAATCTAAAGGAGATTTCTTCTTTGAGGAGGCACTGGTCCTGGGGCTCAAATGCAATGTATAGTCTGTCACATGAAAGTAAAGTTTTAACTTTTACCAGTCTTTATCCAATCAAACTGCTTACAGACATAATGATTCTTTGAGGCTCGATTGACTCAACATACAAGGGGCAAGACCAGATGTCAATATGAAATTAGTTAGGCATGAATTATTATTGTTATTATTTCACATGTTCAAAAAGATAATTTTTATCTTTTTTTAATGAAGGAGCCATTTTCCTACTAAATATTTTCCAGGATTCTACCACAGATAGTCATCAAATCTGAATTTTTAGTTAATTCTGAGCTCAACTTAGAGGTGCTTATTTGAGGAAAAAGTACCAAAGGCAGAGAAAAGAAACTTCAATTTGTGGGAGTTGAAAAATTATAAGGGGACTTTGAATTGTAAGGGGGATAAACAAGTGGAGAAAATTAACATCTTTGAGATTTTCTAAACTTGACATCTGGAACTTTGCATTCAAATAGAGAATTTTAAATGGCCCTGCTGTGTCTATTTATGATAGACAGGATGGGCATAAAGATAAATAAAGAATATTTTGAGGCAAGAGATTTTCTTGTGTCCTTTTTTCTCATCATAGATTAATTACTATAGGCATTTGGCTGAAATCCTCTTATTCTAAATTCTTTTGTTGTGAACTCTTGACTACAGTCACATTCTTTATTTATTGGATTCAATAATCCAGGCTTCAGACTTCTCAAATGAAGAGTAGAGGAGTTTAAGGAAAAAAAAAACCCAACAACAATAACAATAGTGATATAAAACTGAGAAACTAAAATTCTGATCATTTAACACATGTTTAATCTGTTTAATATTGTTAAATAAAATAAAAATTCTAAATAGTAAAAAGTAAAAATGTACTTTATGATCATTATGGCATTTTAAGGTGACTCAAAAGAATGTGAAAAAATTTTTTAAAAATACAGAAACATAGAAAAATTTAAGGAATAAGAAAAGTATGAATAGGTATTAATAAATTAGGAAATAAAAAATGCAAAGATGATGATCTAGAACAAGGAAATAAAACTGTAACAAAAAAGTATAAAACAAATATGAAAATGTTAAGTATAGAATGCCTGGAATAATGAGCCAGAATGAGGTTGGAAGTATAAAATGTTGCAAGTTTGTTAGACTTCAGTACTTTTTATTGTTGTTGCAACTATCAAGCAATATGCATTTATTAAACACTTACCATGTGCCAGGCACTGTGCTAGGCTCTAGAAATACAAATACATAATGAGACAGTGGCTTTCAAGGAGCTTCCATTCTACTAGGTGGTTCCCACATGTGCCTGAGGCACCTGGGGCTCTGGACACCAAATATACTTGCTTCCTCCCCACCTTCCCATCTTTCCTTAGTCCCTAGTCATGGTAAAGAAGGAAGGAAGGGTAAGAAAAGGCATATTATTCTGGAAAACATGCCAGATTTGATGTCAGAGGACTTGGGTTTGAATCCTAACTGCCACTTATAGGCTGTATGATCTTGAGCAAATTCCTTAACCTCTCTGGGACTGAGTTTTCTCATCTATAAAATGAGGGATTTGGCCTCTAAGGTTGCTTCCAGCTGTAAATCTATAATCCTTTGAGTATATGTTCCTGTGTAAGTAAGGACAGGATACACATACACATACACACGCATGCATTTGTGCACGCATACACACGAGACATAGATATAGAGATATGCATCTACATCTACATCTATCTATATATATACACACATTTAAACATTTATAGTATAATTATAAATATATTTCATAACACAAAATATATTTGAAATCTAATTAGTTATATTCATAAATAAAGTATGTATAAATATAGCTCTGAATATTACATATGTGGATTAAATATATATTTAAATCTATGGTGATAGACAGGAAGTAATTGGGGAAATCAGGAAAGGTCTCTCAAAGGAGGTGGCCTTTGAGCTGAGCCTTGAAGGAAGACAGGGATTCCAAGAGGTGGAGGTGAGGAGGGACAGTATTTGAGACATAGAGGACAGCTTGTAAATAGATATGAATTAGACTATTTTCAGGGTGAAGGACAAGTACCAATTTGTCTGGAGCAAATTGTGTATGAAGAGTATTAAGGTTCAATCAGCCTGGAAAGAGAGGCTGGAGCCAGATTATGATTTAAATTTAAATGGCAATAAGGGGAATTTATAAATATTTTTCTTTTTTAAATTTATTTCTTTTTTGTTTTGAACATTCACTTCTATAAGATTTTGTGTTTTAAATTTTCTCCCCCTCTCATTTCTCCCCCCCACCCCAAGACGGTGTACCATCCAATATAGGCTCTACATATACAGTCATGTTAAGCATATTTTCCCATTCATGGTGATGTAAGGAACAATTAGAACTAATGGGAAGAACCACAAGAATGAAGCAATAAAAGAAAACAATAAAAGAAAAGGAGAGCAAATAATATGCTTCCTTCTGCATCCAGACTCCATATTTCTTTCTCTGGGTGTGGATAGCAATTTCCATCATCAATTTTTTGTAGTTGTCTTAGTTTCTTGCATTGCTGTGAAGAGCCAAGTCTACCAAAGTCAGTCATCCCATAATATGGCTGTTTCCGTGTACAATGTTGTCCTGGGTCTGCTCATTTCACTCTGCATCAGTTCCTATAAATCTTTCCAAGTTTTTTTTTTAAATTCTGCCTGCTCATCATTTCTTACAGCACAATAGTATTCCATTACATTCATATACCATAACTTGTTCAGCCATTCCACAATTGATGGGCATCCCCTCAATTTCTAATTTGTTGCAACCACAAAAAGACCTGCTATAAATATTTTTGTATATGTGGGTGAGAATTTATATTTTAATCTAAAAGTAATGGGGAGTCAGTGAAGCTTTTTGAGTAAAGGAATCACGTGGCAAAGCCTGTGCTTTACGAATATCAATATGTTAACTTAGTGAAAGGTAGATTGGAGAGAAGAGAACCTGGATACAGAAGGAAAAAATTATAAGTTATTGAAGTAGTCCATCTGGGAGGTAATTAAGGCATGGGCTATGGTGGTTGTGATATAAATGTAGGCAAGAGAACTGAAGAGAGAGATGTCAGGGAGGTAGAGTCAATAAGATTTGATATCTGATTATATAAGAGATGAGAGTGAAGAGCTGCAAACCTGGAAGACTAGAAAAACAATAGTACCCTTGGCAGAATTAGAGAAATTAGGAGAAGGAGTGGGCTTGAGGAGAAGAATATAGCAAATTTTATTTAGACATTTTGAGTCAAAGACGGCTACAAGTATCTCATAGGCAATTTAAAACAAAAGACTAGAGTTCAGGAGAAAGATATGGCTAGCAGATATGTATGTTTGAGAATCATTTGCACAGATAGTATTAATTCTAAGGCATTGATACCACTGAAAGAGACTATAAAGAGAGAAGAGGAGATAGTCCAGGATAGAACCCTATGGTACAATGATACATGGAGAAACAAACATGTATGATAAACCTTCAAAAGAACAAGGACAATTGGTCTGACAGGTAGATAGAGGGCCATGAGAAGAGGGTCAAGAAATCCAAGGGGGAAAGAGAATGTCTAGCAGAAGGTTATGGGTAACAGTTTAAAACATGAAAAAGTCAACAAGGTTGAAGAATAAGGAAAGGTAATTTGATTTAGCTAAAAATAGACAGTGATGACTTTACGTAGGGAGATTTCTTTCAAATTATGGGGATGGAAGACATATTGCAAATGGGTGAGTAGAGAGTAGAATATGAGAAATTGAAGGCAATGAGTACAGATATCCTTTCCCAAGAAATTTGGCTGTGAAAAGGAGGAACTTCAGAAAGGTGCAGTGATTTGTCCAGAAGATACCAAGAGCTGGAAGGAGAGCTCAGATCTCTTGGTTACCAGTCCTGAGCTATTTTATGAAATCATGTTTTCTTCTTGTAGAACCATTCTTTGGAATATATAATTAATCACAGGATCATAGATCTAGAACTGGAAGGGATCTCAGAGACCATGTTGCCCAACCCTCTCATTATATAGGAACCTGAGGCCCAGAAAAGTCCAATGACTTGCTTCAGGTTATACAAGAAGTTAGTATCAGGTAGGTATTTAAACTTATGCCTTCTCTTGGATGTTATTGATGACAAGGACAAGAATCAGACAGGACAAGAAGGCAAGAAAGGGTTCTGATCTGTGCTTTAGAAGAGAGTATCAGGTGTATTGGTAAATATTTACCAATTAGCTCTCCAAAAATAAAAAAAAGTGTACACATGACACACTTTTAAGTTTAAGCCACATTAATAACCTTTTCTCCATCACATTCTTAGGTCTAGACAATCAACAAAACAATAAGTCAGGCTCTGATTCGTAGTATTTGCTGATTTCCAAGGTGCAAATGCTCACACTGAAAATGTGACAATCAACAAGTTGGTAGAATCAGGCTCCAGTATCCTCCTGGTAAAGTACCAACATCAGTGAGATCACAGATCTATTAAAATATGGAGTAATAACTTAGCTTTCCTGAGGAATACTTAGAAAGATGTGAAATATCATCATGAAGGAAAGCTGGTTAATTTTCTTCTTTTATACAAGAAAAGTACTAACATCATTAAGTTTTGAAACCTAATGTACCTTATGTTATATTGCCATGGAAAAAGAACTATTTTTAGCCTTTTACAAATAGAGTATAAAAACTAAATTATTATATGCTTATTTGTGATTTCTTGCTATAATTGAAATACACCTGGTACACTTTTTTAATCATACATTTTCTTTGCCCATAGGGTCACATAATTTAAGACAAGGAAGGGTTCTTAGGGCTTATTAAGCCTTCACTTTTACCAATGAAGAAATTAAGGTCCTGAGAGATCATGACTTGTCCAAGATTAAATAGACAGTTGCCCTTCTATGGTATAGCACAATCATGTAAGATTCACACAATCCAGCTTCAGAAAACCAGTTTTCTTGTGGCTTTCCTGACTTGACCATATCAGATTTATTTGTGCATTTGGATCAAGTAAGATAATGTATGTAAAGGACTTTGCAAGCTTGTAAGTGCTATATAGCTTTCAGAGATAATGACAGATACACTTAGAGAATCATATGTGAACCTCAGCATTGAAAAATAATTTCACACAGTGCACATATAGTTCAATCTATCCCTGGATCTCTTTAGACAAGAGACTTAAACTGTGTTTTAGATGGATAAGTGTAATTTTTCTTGGAGGAGATAAAATAACTTCTTGAGATCTCTAACAGTTCTAGGGTTTTAGTACCTGATTTCCCCCTTTACAACAAACACACCAGGCATGTGTGTTTCATGCTTCAATGGCTCAAAAGAGCTATAACTTTATTATGTAGAATAGTACTCCCACTAACTCAGAATGCAACCACGTTATGTGTGGGTTCTGGGGGCCAAAAGAAATTCATCACTTAGTGACCAAGCATCTGGTGATGAACCTCTCTAAATGTAGCTGTCCTGGGGCACAGATAGTAGATGCTGTCCCTCACTTGGCTTATACTCAAAGCCTTTCTGATAAAAATCAATTTAATGTTTATGAAGGGCCTACCACATACAAAGAAAGCACTGAGGAAGAAAAGATAAATAATTTCACAGATAGCACTTCTTAATGACCTTATATTCTGCTAGGAAACAGAGATAACGGGGGATAGGACATGTATATAACTACACAGGGTAGGATGTGATAAAAGAAAAGGAAAGATCCAACCAAAAATACTCTAGAGAAAATTGAGGAGGGAAGGAACACTTTTAGCTGAGAAGATCAGGGAAGGTTGTGTTACCTGAGATAAGCTCAAGGATAATAAGAATTCTGAAAATTGGTGATGTTAAAGTATGTGCATTCCAGACATGGGAATACCTTGAGCAAGACCATAAAGGCATTTGCTACTTGTATAACCTTAAACAAATGATTTTGCATCTCTAGGGCTCAGTTTCATCATTATTAAAATGTAGAGGTGTGGGATCAGGATTTCAGGATCATTATGTGCCAGTCTCCTTGTATGGACTCTTACTACTTGCAGCAGACCCATCCTGTCTACAGGGGATAGGGACAAAGGACTTTCTTTATCACCTACTGATCTCCTCACCTGGACTGTTCTTGATTGCTCAGATAAATAGAAATGCCATTCCATCCTGTTCCTTCCGCTGGTCTCCTGGCCTCATCTGGACTGTCCTTCCTGCAGGAGTAGAAGAGAAATACATTCCATCACTCCCCCTAGTGGTCCCCTTCCTGAAATGCTAACACCCTGAGAGGACTCCTCCCTAAGGCCAAACCCCTAAGGATGTTGATAACCTGCCTGAACCCATTTTCAAGGATTAATTAATAAACACTCATTCAGTCATACATTCTCCAACTCTCCATTCCAGTGATTCTGATCACCAGTCTGTAATTATTCAAAACCTGTTTTCCATTTCTCACTGCCCTCTCCTTATTTCCACCCCCTTCCACTCCCCCCTAACAATGTCCCACTCTAAAGATACATGCTCATTCCACTGTGCTCTCTGGAATGCTTATTCCATAGGTCATAAATATACTTTTGGTTTAACTCTTTTCCTTTCCCACTCCTTCCATCTTCTGGCTGTCACTAATTCCTGGCTCCCTCATGATGCCAGGCTCCTGGGGTCACTCTTTCCAGAACTGGTTGAACTTTTACTCATTCCCTCCTATCACCTGGCTAAGGCAGAGGAGTTGAAATTGTCCTTGTTCGCCAGTGCCACTTGCAAGCTAACCTTCTACCACCATCATCCTGTAATCCATCCTCCTTTGAGTTTCTTTCAATCCATATCTTCCTATCAACATTCTGGTAGCTGTCATCTTTTAATCTCCAGAATACTCCTGAGTATACTTCCCTTTTGTCCTTAAAGAGTTCAATGTCTGGCTCATAAGTCTTTCTCTCCTCAGCTCCTGCCCTTGTACTAGGGAAATTTAGCATAGATAGATAGATAGATAGATAGATAGATAGATAGATAGATAGATAGATAGATAGATAGATAGATAGATAGATGCTCCCTCAAACACTCTTACCTCTAAGTTCCTCAACTTAATCATTTCACATGACCAATTCCTCCATTCCACTTCAGCTACACAGAGAAAATCAAACCCTTAATCTTTCCTTTACCAACAAATATTCCACTTCCATGGATATGAGCTCTGAAATTCCTCTATATGATCACAATCTGTTGTCATTCCACCTTTCTGCTCTCACCGTGATCTTCAATTTGATCTTTCTTTCCTAGTTCTCTCCTAGGGCATTGTCCCTGCACTGACTACACTCTCCTTCCTTCCTCACCTTGACCCTAGGTGAACCAATGTGACTCTACCCTGTACTCTTCTCTCAAGTCCCTTGCCTTCTTTTCCTATTGCCAATCTTGTCCTGCCAAGCCAGTGTTGGATTACTCTCACAATCCACCTACCTTTCCTCCCACTCATGTACTGTTGAACAAAGCAAGAAAAAAATCCCAAAACTGTGTTGATGGAATCCACTACAAATTTATGTTACATAATCTTGACGGGACCCTAACTGTAACAAGAAAATCCTTCTATACCTCCTTAATTGATTCTATCCCACTCATCACATTGCCTTTTCCAAATTTTTTCATCCCTTCTCAAAGCTTCTTTGGCTCCCCCTGTCACTCTCCCTTCAGCTGAGAATTCCGCTTTCATTTTTCACTCAAAAAAATTGAGGTTATGCACTGAGAGCTCCCACTTCTTACAGCCTCCTCATCTTTAATCACTCAAATGACTTGCACTATTATCTTCTTTACTCCTGTCTCACAGAAAGAAGTGACCCTTCTAGTCAAGGAAAGCCACTCCATATGTACAAAATCTATCCTGTCTTCTTCAGCAGATTGTCCATTCTATCATTTCCACTCTCTTACTTATGTTCAATGTCTCCCTGTCTACTGGCTGCTTCCTCAGTGATTACAAATGTGTCCACGTCTTCTCTATCCTCAAAAACCCCTTCCTTATTCCACTCATCTCTGATAACTATTGCCCTATATCTCTTCTCCCTAAATATCTTGACTATGTTCTACAAAGTTGATACCTATACTTGTTTTCTTCTTACTCTCTACAATCTAGATTCTGATGTCATCATTCAACTGATAATGCTCTTTCCAATGTTACCAATGATCTTTTAAATGCCAAATCTAATGGTTTTTCCTCAATCCTCACCTTTTCTGACCTCTTTACTGACGCTGTCTGATACTCTGACACGGTCAATCACCTGTTTCTCATTTATATACTCTTCTCTCTATGTTTTTATGACATTGTTCTCTTCTATTTCTTTTCCTAGCTGACCACTCCTTAGTATCCTTGGCAGGATCTTCAGTGAGGACATGCTCACTAAAGATGAATATCCCTCAGAGCCCTCTCCTGCTCCCTCATCTCTTCTCCCTCCATGCTCTTTCACTTGGTGATTTAATTAGCTTCCAAGTATTCAATTATCATCTTTATCTTAATGACTCTCAAATCTGTTTATCCAGACCTAAACTCTCTCTTGATGTGCAGTTTCACATCTCATACTACCTACCTATTAGATGTGTTGAACTGGACATCTCATAGAAATCATGTCCAAAACTGAACTCATTATCTCTTCACCGCCTCACTATTGGCTTTTCCTATTATACTTGAGGGTACCACCATCCTTCTAATCACCCATGCTCACAGCCTAGGTGTTATCCTTGATTTCTCATTCTCTCTCATTCTCCATATCCTATCAATTGACAAGATCAATCAATTTTACCTTAGTAACATCTTTCATATACACCCCACTTTCTCTTCTCTGACACTGCCACCAACCTGGTGCAGGCCCTCATCACATCACCCTTAGTCTATTTCAGTAATCCAATGGTTGGTCTCCCTGAGGCACATCTCTCTCCAATCTAATCCATCCTCTATTCAGCTATCAAAGTGATCTTCCTAAAGCCC
The DNA here is from genome assembly GCF_900497805.2 of Vombatus ursinus. Classification (NCBI taxonomy): domain Eukaryota; kingdom Metazoa; phylum Chordata; class Mammalia; order Diprotodontia; family Vombatidae; genus Vombatus; species Vombatus ursinus. The sequence goes on from NW_020954596.1 coordinate 67,862,514, forward strand.
AAGTCTGATCACCTTCTTACTCAATCAACTCCGGTAACTCCCTATTACCTCCAAGATCAAATAAAAAAAATCATTAGATTGGCTTTCAAAGCATTTCATAACCTTATCTCATTCTGTTTTTCCAGTCTTCCTACATCTTACTTCATGCCACATATTCTTCAATCCAGTGTTATTGGCCTTCTTACTGTTCCATGAATAAAATTCTCTCTTTCAGCTCTAGATATTTTCTCTGGTTGTCTCCCATGCCTCATATTTATCTATTGGCTGCCTAAGCTTCTTCAAGTCCCAGCTAAAATCCCATCTTCTGCAAGAACCGTTTCCTGATTGCTTGTGTTTGCTGATTCCTTCTATTGATTCACTCCAATTTTTCTGTCTATATCTTGTTTATTTGCATGTTGTCTCTGCCACTAGATTCTGAACTCCTTGAAAGCAGGTACTGTCTTTCACCTTTCTTTTCATTCCTATGGCTTAACATAGTCCTTGGCACATGGTAGGTGCTTAACACATGCTAATTGACTGATTAACTAGGCTTACTAGATTCTAGCTTGTTTATTGGATATTGTGCTTCTAGAAGTCTGGCATTAGTGCAAGGGGTTATTGGTAGCTTAGGCACTGCAGTCCTGAAGGATTCTGAGATATCCTGCTGGCTCTAGCCATAGCAATGAAAGACTTGTACAGCTTGTGTCATTTGTAATATTCTGTTATTTGTTTCTATTGTGCCTCATTTTGAATACCCTGGAGGCTTCCAGAGATTTTTCCAAGTCTCCCTGGTTTGCCTTTGAATATATCCACAATTCTATGGATACATTAATCTCTTAAATTTTGTAAATTCTATTCTCTCCATATGATACTTTCCATTGTTTATTTCTGTTTGTCCAAGATAACAAGAAACTTTACTTTGGCCAACCAATTGAGAGAGATTCTTGTTGTCTGGTTCCGTAACCTGGATCTTTGTGGTAAATTTCTTCCATATAGTTGGATGATAATAAACAAAGGCAATGTGCCTTGGTCATGAAGACAATAGAGAACTTATTAGTAAATCATTCCTAAAACAGAGGGCTGGACTGCATGACCACTAAGGTCTCTAAATACAGGACATTCTAAATTGTTAAGAGATGAAATCACCAGCTTTTCTGTACCTATCCAGGTATGTCTTAGACTTGCATAGACACTAAGACCCCAGGTTCACCTATAAGGCACGATGAAATATTATGAGAAAACTTCTACCTCCCAACCTCCATATCCCATAATTCTCTTGGATATTCTTCTTAAGGAAATGAATCAATGAGACCAATTCTCTCCAGTTTCTGGTGGTGTAAAAGGCACTTTCGAAAGGAAAAAATCCTATATCCAAAAACAAACAGCTTAGTCTCTCTATTTTAAAAGATATAATTTTTTCCCTCTTATTCCAGCTGCATGCCCAGTCAAAGGAGGCTACCCCCCACCAGTATGGTAGCTTCCATGATAGACAATCTGGGCATGTGTAGGACATCTCCATGTGGGACTATTTGGGCATGTTCCAAATACTTCAACTATCTGGCATTTACACTAAGGTTGATATTTAAAAACATTTAGGAGTTTTAGCATGCTGAACAGATTATTTGGCAAATACAATTACTAAGCTCCTCCCTGGAAAGTTCAGAAACTGAAATTTAATCTAGGCAATAAGCCACTGATGAACTCTTGAGGGTGAGGAAGAAAAAAGGCTATTTCTTTTGTTCTCTCTGCATCCACTCCCAATATTTCACATTAAACCTATTCCTTTCCTCTGTGATTTCCTTCTTCCTAATCTGAATTCCTTTATTAAAGATACAGAATTGTGTAGATTGACAATCACATAACATAGTATTTTATTATTTATAATAAATTCTACATGAACGATATAGTCTAGTCAGTCTGGACCAGACGTTCTTTATCCACTGTCCATCAATCCCTGTGGTTCTTAGATAGATTTTAGGGTTCTGTGAACTTGGATATTTCATAATTCTATTTATTTTTACACATTTAAAAACATTACTTCACTAGACTGCCATGACACTAAAAATGTTAAGAACTCTGGTCCAGGTCCCTTCCTTTGGAAAGAAGAAGAGGGGCATAGAGAGAGAAACAATTGGAAAGAGAAACAAAGCACTTTTAAAAACTATTCATTTTTTTATTTTAATCACCTCTAATCTACCTTACTTGCCAATGGTATATTTCAAGGTGTTTGAGTTCTGCTTACTCCAGATTGCTGTATTTTTAAATGGCTGAATATCAATTTGTCCTTCTTAGGGTTAAAGTGTTTTACCCTGACCTCCTCAGACCACCAAGAATTAAGGCAACTTAAGATCTTGGCATGACTGGCCTAGTGGAACTAGACTGTGTTGTCATTTTTAGTACTATTTGTAACTTAAGACCCATGGAATTGACAAAGGAGAATTAGGACCCTCCTTCTTGATATCCTTTGTATTTATCACAGTGTGGTGAATACTACTATTAACAAACCCTATTAGTTAGATGAGTAGAGTCTGGAGTTTTGTTTCCCTTTCCCTTAAATCTCAGAACAGATTAGTAAAGCAGAGGAGATATTATCCCTTTGTTAGAAATGAAAATCATCGAGGACAAAAAAAATGGTGATGTTCAAAATCATCACCTAATGAATCAGTGATGGAACCAGAAATAGTAGAATGAAAGTTCCATGACGGAATGGGCTTTTTAGCTGGGGATGGGCTTTTTAGCTTTTGTCTTTGCATCGCTAACACTTAGCACAGCAGCATCCAGCACTTAGCACACTAGCATATACAAGTGATTTATTAATTTTGTTGACTGATCTGCTGATTAGCACAGAACATTACACATTTTAGCCATTAAAATGTTTCTTGACTCAAATGGCGTTGAACTAGAAACTCTGTTCTCAATTAGTCTTGATACAAATGTAACCTAAGTGGCAAAGTCCATTGCTATGTGATTCTCTTCTCATTGGTAGAAATCAATGCTGCACCTACGTCAGGAGCACAGACAGGTTGACAAGAACAAACGGCTTAGTCTCTCTATTTTAAAAGGTATAATCTTTTCCCTCTTATTCCAGCTGCATGCCCAGTCAAAGGAGGCTACCCCCCACCAGTATGGTAGCTTCCATGATAGACAATCTGGGCATGTGTAGAACATCTCCATGTGGGACTATTTGGGCATGTTCCAAATACTTCAACTATCTGGCACTTAACACTAAACTGAACTTTTCAATTAATTATTAAAAGACTGGATGTTTTCATCCCCATGTACATATGAAAGGGCTGCTCTTTTTAATTTCTGCCTCTTAAAATTACTAGTTTTCTTCAAAATGCAGCTCCCATGCCACCTCCTACATTTGGCCTTTCCTGATTCCCCCAGCTGTAAGTACTTCAACCTCTACCCTCTTCCTCCAAAAAGAAAAAAAAAACACATTGCATTTATTTTATATATACATATATGTATTTGTGCTTTTGGGGGCAGCTAGGAGGCATAGTGGAAGGATACTGGGCTTGGAGTCAGAAGAACTGAGTTCAAATTTGGCCTTGGACACTTATTAGCTGTGTGACCCTGGGCAAGTCATATAATCCTGTTTAACTCAGTTTCCTCATCTGTCAATGACATGGAGAAGAAAATGGCAAACCACTCCACTATCTTTGCCAAGAAAACCCCAAATGGGGTCACAAAGAATCTGAAAAGACTAAACAACAATTTTTATTTCCCCAACCCCATGAAAATAAAATGTAACTTCCTTGCAGGAAGAGCCTTTAATTTTTCACTTTGAATCCCCAGTGCCTACTACATTATCTGCAACATAGTAGGCATTTAATACATGCTTACTGATTGATTGTTACTGAATATTTACAAATGTAGGGAATTTTGCAATAATTTGATCTATGAATATAACTTCTCATATTGGGAAAGGCAAGATTACACCTTAACATCTTTAAGTTTTCATTTTCTCAGGATACATTTTATAGCCAGTGCAGAATTTAACATATATAGTAAAACTGAACACAGAAAAGTTCCTTTCAAGGGCAAAAACTCTATTAAATATTTTATGTGCTTATTATGGTTGAAATTGGCAAATCGCCTAAGAATTTAAGCTTTGGTTTGAAACTTAATATCAGACATAAAGTCCAGGTCACACTTAAAAAAATAAGAAATTCAATGTGCATATTTAGTAAAGCTTCTTAGTCTGTTAAATACTCCACAGACAATTACAAAGCATACTGTTATCCTAAAATGTTAGAGACACAAAATGTTTTAGTGAATTGTGTATCTCCACAAAGTAAAAACAATAATGAGCAAAGTTCCTTGACATGTATATGCATATTTTTAATGTAATGAGAGAGGTAACAATGATTTAATGTTAGATTTGGATTTAAAATGTTCTTTTATCTGAGTTACCTTTAAAAGTGAATATATGTGTATATATATGTATATATGCATATATATGTATTTATGTGTATACACACACATCTATTCAGTCAGAAGAAAGAATTGCTGGGATATTATGTACAAAATTTTTGGGAGTTCAATGGTTCATGAGAATCTGAAATATGTAAAGTGGCTCACCATTCATCCTTGAGTTCTAAGAGTTGACAATTACTATAAGATAGATCATCAAACTGATTATGGAAGCTCTTGAAAGGAATGTTTTCCAAAGGCTTAAGATGTTTAGCATGTGATATTAATGAGTTGATATTGACATTTTGTTTTTATTTATTTAATTAATTAATTTTAGAATTTGGGGATTATAAGCACATTCTTCCCTTACTGCATGGTAAATAATGTGTAATTTGCCTTTTCTAAAAGGAGTTTCACTGTTATTATTATTATTATTTTGACTTCATGTAGCAGGAATGCTCTCACTACAGAAACACAGAAACTTGAATTACACTTAGATTGTCAAGTATATATTGCCTTTTTTTTTGGAAGGTTAATGAGAAAGAACTGGTTCTAAGATGCTTCTGGGATTGGATTCTTCAGAATTGAGCTATTCAGTCAGAAATGAAGACTACATGGTATTAAACCTAATGTACATATGTGCAGGCTTTTTTCCATGCCTTGAATGTTTGCCCTTCTCACCACTATGCCTTATTCCACTTGGATTTCAATGGACCAATTGCCTTACAGAACATGTGAAAGATAATCTTTGGCCTTACAGAATTCACAGGGTGTTTCAACTTTTCTAGCAAGAATATTGCAGATTTCTCTGTTTCCACTTTCTCCCAGCAACTTTACCATTTATCTGTTCACACTTTCCCTGGGTCTTTTTCAAATACAATCCTTTCTATTACACCTTGAAATCCCTTACCACTTGTTATAAAAAGTAATTATCTGTTCCTCACTATATTATAAATTTCTTATGACTGACAGATGGAATCAATATATATAAAGAGAGGCAGCATAGTTTTGTGGAAGGAGTACTGGACCTACGTAGGGAAATCTGAGTTCAAAACCTAACTCTTCTATACATTACTTTCATGACTTTGGATAAGTCACTTAAATTCTCTGAGACTCAGTTCTCTTATGTGGAAAATAAAGAACCAAATGAGGTAATAAATGTAAAAAACTTTCAAACCACATATTGCTTTTTAATGTCAGCTGTTGCTATTATTATTTTCATCTCTATTCGATAGAGTTCATATACTAATGTCACAATAACGCTATTATTCTTTTATGCTTAATGTTTAGCAGAGTATTGAGCAAGTGTACAAAAGATTGCCCTTTTTGGGGGGGGCAGATTGAATGAAAAAACTGGAATGTAAACTCATCTTCTGTAGGCTCTCTAAAAACATATTTGGGACAACTACAGTAGCTGAACAATTGCTTCTGTTTCCCACCGTCCCTAGGTCTAGATTATATAGTTCACTTGACTCAGCCACTATGCTGCCAATGCAGAAACCAACCCTGAAGGACTTAGTTCTTTATTTCCTGGATTCCCAACTTGGAGTCTTGTTTTTCTGACTGGTGACTATCTTAGTCACTTAAGACTTCTAATCCAGGACTCTTTTTTTTGGATTCACTTCATCCAGACTTCTCATCATCACCAACCATGCAACTTGTGCCTTTATCTTTACCAGTCCCTTTTCCAGTTCTGGGAAATATAAACAAAGCAATTCTGTTTTTGTTCTTGGAAAAAGGTGTGTCAATATATTCCCTTATGACTATAACTGCTATTTTTGTGACTTTAAAAACCAACATTCCTTCCCTGGCTACCATTACTTTATATGATTGTCTCTCTTTATTAAAATGTAAACTATGTGAGGGCATAGATCGTCATTGCTTTTATGTGCATGTGGCTAGCACTTAGCAGAGTGCTTGGCACATAATATATACTTAATAAATAAATACAGGTTTCCTTTTTACTCCTTGAATTTGTGACCTGGAGCTAGGTAGTGAGCAAGGAAGCTGACAGTTGGCATCTCCTCCAGCATCCAATGCTAACTTAGACCCTTCTTTGCCTGATCTGATATATAGCCCCCCAGTTCTATACCACAGAATGTTCGTTATCATACCTAGTTCCTGGTATTCACAGACCTCTCTCCCTATCTACCCATACGGAACTGGGTTGGAAAAATCACTGTGTCTCTTTTCTTGGATTTCCCAGTCAGGATTTGGTCAGGTGTATTTTTTGGATCTATTTGGAGGAGTTGGCTATTTAGACCCATTTTGATTTATTTTAGGCCCAGGAGAATTTGTGTGAATATTGTTTTTTAGCTGAATTGACACATATCCTAAAAGCCAAAACAAAACCATTTTTTTAAAAATTAAAGACTTAGGCTATTATTGGAAGTATGGTGTCTGGAAATAGAGAAGTAATACTTTCTCTCTTATCTGAACCTGTAATGCCACACCCAAAATATTATGTCAGCTTCTGGTCATCACATTTTAAAAGGGATATGGACAAATTGGAATTCATACAGAGGTTCCCAAACTTACTTGGCCTACCACCCTTTTTTCAAAAATAAATTATTCAACATCCACTTGGAAATCTACTTTCTTTAACCCTTTAAGGGTTTTTTTTTAATTTGCATAATTTCAAAAAAATACTGCCTTGTTCCAAGGCACCCCCTCCCCAGGCGAGTGGTACCACCCACTTTGGGAATCTGTGACTGGAAGATAACCAGAATAGTGAAAATAATGGAAATCATGTTTTGTGATAAATGATTTCAGAGATAAGACATATTTAGGCAAGAGAAGAGAAAACTTGAGTGGGATTTGATAACTATCTTTAAATATTTGAAGAGCTTTCATGTGGAAGAGAGATTTGATTTTTTCTATGTATCTAGAACTATAGCTGCTGGCTAGATAGTATAAGGAAGAATACAGTTCATTATAAAGAAGAAATTTCTAGTGGTTAGAACTATCCAACAACATAGGGAAAGGATATTGAGCATTCCTCCATCAGTGTGAGGTTCCTCTATCAATAAAAATGTTCAATAAAAAAGCTAGGTGACTGCTTTTCCTGAGTAATATAAGGGGAAATATCTACATGGAGTGGGAGATTAAAATAAATGATCTCTAAGGTTCCACTCTATCTTTAAGGTTCTATTATTCCATGATCATTAGAAAAGCCAGAATTTTAATTATCAACTACACAAAGCAGCCCCCACTAGACTGCATTGTTTCTTAAGTAATTTATGTGAATGTTAATGAATCAGATCCTCCCAATGAGTTCCTCTCTAATAGAAGACATTCTGAAAGTGTGGAGACCATTGAGGTGGTATGGATCCTCTATTTAAGAGAAGTAGGATGATAAAGACAATAATAACCAAAGCATTTTTGATTTCTTATAACTTAGGTTATTTATAGTAGCTGTTATAAGATATTTCTAGACACTAGTGACTATTGGCACCCATTATTAATTCTGCTTCTCTCCATCTTATATAGTAATGTTTTTGGCAGGTGGAATGCATTTAAAATTTAAATTCAATTCTATTCACCTCTTCTGGAGTATCTTGGGCATCCAATCTCTATTAAAATTCAGACCTTTTATTCAACAATGTCTAAGGATTATGTGATTTTTTGCTGAAAAGAAAAAAAATCAACTCAGTTACCTAAAGAAACTCTACAAACTCATTACAGTGTTTGATTTTTCGAATAATTACTCTATCCACAAAGAAACTGATAGTCATGAACTCCTAACCTAACTTGGGAATATTGCTTTTAGATAATCTTTAGCTACTTATAATAATAATAATTCATATTTAAATGAGTAATTTTCTCTAAATAAGGTACTTTTATTAGAACAATCATGTGAAAAGTATCATTCTCACCATTTGGTGGAGAAGTTAGTGACTTGTTCAGGATCATATAGCTAATAAATCTTGGAATCAGGAGGTCACCTAAGTTTTTTTCTGTGGTATGAACCTGAACATTTTTATATAGTATGATGTACTTCCCAACCTGCAATGAATAATTGGCATAATTAAACTTCTGAACATGAATTAGCAGTTACAAATGGTGCTTTAATGTTCCTCATAGCTACTTTGTACTCAGAAGAGTTTAAATTGATTTGCTGCCAAAATGTGGACAAATGTGGTATTTTCTTATGTTTTCTATTCATATTGTCAGATACTTATATATTTAACAATGCTAAATTATAAACAAATATATGTTACTAATGTGACATGACATTTGTCTTTGTTAATATTAAACTATTTTGAGTTGTTTTGGGCTATTGTACCTTTAAGAATCATTTGCCTTATTTGAAATGATGTGCTTCTTCTATCACAGTCCCTTTCTTGCCGGTAAGATTCATAAGATCTCCTAAAGAAACTTCTACCATTTAAATGATTTTAGGGCTGTCACTCTAGGGCTGACAGGTGGTATTAAAAAAAACCGATAGAAGTATCATTAAAAGAAAAAGAAAGAAAAAGAAAAACTAAAATAGGTACATAAAAAAATAACTCAGTAAACAGATAATATAGCAATCAATATTAACTGCACCTTACTGAGTTTCAGGAATGACTGAGTTTTTGGTATAAATGATCAGGTCCATGAGGGGAGGGGCTAAGATATTATTCCTAACACAGAACTCATCCATGACTGCTCATGCTTTGCAAATTTTGTCTTGTGTCCTCACTTGAATTTCCCAAAAGGAGTTTACTTAACGATTCCAGAGATTAATAAAATATGATGATATCACAAGTAGTACCAAAAATTATTGCCATATTAGAATCCTTGTGTAATAAGTCCAATGAAGGTAAAAATCACTATAGACTGTATTCACATAGAGTGTTTTCATATCGATGGTGGTACTTTGACTGGGTCTTCACAACGTATACAATTTGATTAAACAGAGAGACAGAGGAGGACTTTCGGTAACAGGAAATGTTATAAAAGTGACAGGGTTAGAGTTAAGGTTAGAGTTTTTGTTTGTATTGACCAAGGCACTTATACATTTGATAGTGCTTAATTATATACAATCACCTGTTACTAATGTAATATGGAATTTGTCTTTGCTAATGTTATATTATTTTCAGTTATGTATGGGCTATGTAGCTTTAAGAATCATGTACCACATATAAAATTATGCTTCTACAATAAACAGTTTAAGGATGAATACCCTAAGCCACTCAGATATTATGAACTTCTATCAATTCATGAATTGATAAGCATTTATTATGCACCTACAACATGTTTATTAAATACAATACAAAAAATACAAACTATTTTTGGAACACAGTAGATCAATTTAGATATAGTGAAGGCTTCATATAAGGAAGTAACAGTTTACAGGTCTGAGGATATAGGTTGCATCCAAAGCCTTGAAAGAATTTGGATTTTGATAGGTAATAGAGAGCCATTAAGATTTTTAAGAAGAGTGACATGGTAAAAGAGGTGTTTTACAAATATGAAGCTAGAGATTATGTGTAGGATGCATAGAAAACAAAAGTAATTGGGAACAAGGGGGGAAAATGAGAAGACTATAGCTAAGCATGAAGGTGAAAAGAGTGATTACAGTCACAATCAGAAGAAAAGGATAAATCCAATGGAAAAGTAATTGTCACATGAGATCAGGTAACTGGGAAAGGAACAGTGCCATTAACAACAGAAAGATAAGCAAATAGTTAAGCTGACTTTAGGATCTGTTCCTTGTGAGCAGAGATTATTTCATTTTTAACCTTTGTATTTGTATCCTCAATGCCTAGCATATAGTAGGCACTTAATATATGTTTATTGATTGAATGACATTTCAAATTTGTGTTAAAAATAGATTAACCAAGTGAAAAATGTCCAGCAGCCTTTTTCAGAGGTGAGAATGGAGTCCAAAAGATAATAAAGGCCAGAGATAGAGGAGTGAGAATTAACCTTACAGGAGTCTTTGCTAAGGCTGCAGAAGGAGACAAAATCCAGGATGAAAGGAATCTAGACAAAGAAGAATAGAAGGACAAAGGAAGAACTTTAGGAAAATGTACATGTTTAGGGGATGGAATAAGATGAGTCAATAAGGGAGATAGAAGATATAAAAAGAACCTTAGAGATCAGCTAGCCTCCCCAGTTAATCATGGGACCCTAGAAAGTAGAGACCCCAAACAATGGAGACCTATGCCTGGAAAATATGCACCTCTGACTCCTCTGGCCCAAATGATTCTGTCACTGTTTTCCAGAGAAAAATCAAAGGGGGTGGGGTTCTGCAAGTTCTTCCCCAAACAATGCTATCCTGTTATTTCCCAGTCTATTTCCTCCTTTGTACTCTTCCTCTACTTTGTCCTTGGGAATCCCTGCTTGATTAGAGCTGAAAAGGATTTCAGAGGACGTCTAATGCAATACCTTTATTTGACATATAAGAAAACTGAGGCTCAGAGGTTATGTATTTGACTTGTTCAAGGTCACACAAGTATTAAGTAGATTTGGGGTTTGAATTTAAACCCAGAACCTTTGGGTAGGCAAAAGATAATTCTTTTTTATATGTATATACATATGTACATATACATATACATATATGTAACACATTAAGGAACAATTACGGCTACTGAAAAAATAAACAAAGAACATTAGGACTTAGACCAGAGCCCAAGAATGAGTGACGCCTGTTCAAAGCTAATTTTTGCCCAGAAGCAGGGGAAGGAGGTATGTCCAGATGGAAATTTAATGTGTGAAAAACAACTAAAGAGGGCAGCCTGAGTCCTATGTTTGAATGATATGTGGAAATAGTAGGAAAGGAGAGAGCCAGCTAGGATCAGGGGAATTGGATGAGAATAAAATATCACTCAATCAATATAATGTTTTCTGTTTACATGGTTGGATGTACTCAAGTGATACATACATGCACAGCAAGGAAATTCACCATAGCTTTTGGATGAAGTTATCTATCCAGGCTCAATAAAGTACATAGATAAATTCAAATATACTTCACATTATTTCATTATCTCTTAAGGAGCAATGCCAGTTATGCTTCTTCCTGAAAAATTGGAGGATATAGGATAGTCAATTCAATTCAGCAGGCATTTATTTAGCACCTCTTCCACACAAGTTACTATTCCAAGTACTGGGAATACCAAGAACCCACCAGGCCCTTCGCAAGTAATTTAAACTCTCTTAGCCTCAATTACATTACCTATAAAGAGGGGGAATGATAATAATACTTGTCTCTCAGGGCTCTTGTGAGGATCAATTGATAAAAATGTATGACAAATACTTTGCAAACCATAAAGACCTAAAGCCCTATATAAATATGAAGCTTTTTTCCCCCTTTTCTTTTTAGATGAACCCGTAATTTCATATTACAGGGAATTCCCTTGGAGAAAGCTCCCTTTCCTATGGCAGCTTTCATCTGTTCTGTAATTCATGGAGTAGCCTTATGCTCAGAGACTGAAATTTCCTGGGTTACTGAGAGAGACGATAAGTGGCTTGCCTAGGGTCACACAGCCAGTATTAGAATCAATCAATTAATCATTTAGCATTTATTAAGTCTTTACAATGTACTAGGTATTGTGCTAGGTGATGAGGATACAAATACAAAGGATGAAATAACCCATATTTGTAAAGATCTTCTAGAAGAATGATTTGAACCCAGATCTTCTGCTTTTCTAGGCCAGATCTCTTTGCTCTATGCAATCATGCTTTCTAAGCATACTATTCTTCCATTAACAACATTTTGAGGCAATTAAAAATAAAATACCATTTCTCCCATTTAGAAAAAAAAAATGAAACCTTTAGAAATTTCATGACTTACCAAACTCACTTAAGCCGGTGGAAGCTCATTCCACAGAGGCTCACCCTAATGCTCTATTAGACCATAGCATAAACTCTCACAAATATTTCTAATTGTTTACTTATGTTCATATCAAGGCCAAAATATCTACAAGGACAGAAATAAAGAATAAACAAAGCGTTTATTAAGGGAGCAGGGAGAAAAATTTCATCGAAAGGTCAATACTCTCCTCAGGGTTCATAATAAAGAGAGCCTAAATTATTTAACTTTACCAAACAAGAGAATCAAAGTCAGAGAGATTTCTTTTTATCAATGCCTAGAGCATAAGCTATGATTCCAGGGAGCATTTAAACCACATGCCTTGAGTTATGGCAAGCAAGCTGGTGTCTTTTTTCATTCTGTTCGTATTATAAGAATGAAGGCTAATTTATGAATTATAAATTAGGCATTCATTTAAAGAACTGAAGGTTTTAAAACAGAGAATTTGTCTAAGTAGGTAATTAAGTCACTATTCTATTTCCTGTTTCCCTGAGAGTGTGAGCTACCTACTGTTTTTGATCATTTGTCTTTCCTTTCAGAACCTTTCTCTTTTTGATGTTCTTACAAAAATCATAGGATTGTAGATGTGGAGCTGGAAAGAGTCTGAGGCCATCTGGCCTACCTGCCTCCTCATTTTATAGATGAAGAAACTGACAGTTAGAAGTGAAATTTGAACCTAACACTTCTGATCCCTTCCCCAGTATTCTTTCCACTGTACTTCACTGTCACCTACTTTACTATTGCTTTCTTCTACTGTATGCCACTGGATATTCCTGCATAGAGAATTCTAAATATGATTGACCCATGAGATTTCCTAGTCTCCTATCAATCCCTACTATGCCATGATTTTTGTTTTATTAAAACATCTTTATATTTGAGTTATGTTACTCCTATAATCTTTTTATTTTGCAATCGTAGCATATACCTCAACCCTGGTGCAACAAATCTGTAAAATCATGTCTGTGGTGAAAGGACATCAAAAACATGACACCAACCCCATGGGGCTCAGGGAAATTCATTTGCAGTGAGTTCCTAGCTAAAAATATTCCTGGCTCCCCCCTCCCTCAACCCCCTGGGAGTTTTTCTGAGGAGGTTTATTGTCTATTATATCAAAGTAATTGCCATATTGTACTACCCCAGATTTATTTCTGTGGAACATTTGTCAGTGAGTATCTCCTTCATTTTCTATTTTTCTCAACTATTCTAATACAACACCAAACCCTGAGCAGAGAATGCATTTCATTCTGCTGATAATAGATGTTTAAAGCAAAACACAAGCAATCCTTGCTCTTTTTTTCTCCTTTTTCCTGACTTAAATTTTATCTATCCCAAGTAAACTCCGGTGAGACAGTATAATCTGTAATAGCTGTAGGAGCAAGGTATGCTGTGTTCCATTTTCAGAGCATGTGTTAGAAAGCAACACTCTCTCTGTTTCTTTCTTTTTCTCTTTGAGAAAGCCACCCTGGATGATGTGGTAGGGGTAACGTGTGTGTGTTTGTGTGTGTGTGTGTGTGTGTGTGTGTGTGTTTATATACATATTGAATCATTTCATTTGTGTGCTTATTTTATCTTTTCTTCTTCCTTACCTCCTTCCTATTTGATTACTTTATCCTGCCATGATATACATATGCTTGACATTACTCAAGTACCTGCTGCAAGCCACTGAGGCCTGAGATACCTGCAAAAATAAATCATATCTCTTTTTCCAAATGTGGCATTCAAAAGCTCTGAACTTAGCTGTAGACTTTTTTGGGTTCCTGTTTCCTCTACCTGAAAAATAAAAATAAAAGACAAGAATAAATTTTAGGTATGACAGATGTATATATATATATACACACACACACACACATATACATTTGTGTGAGTGTACTTGTGCATATGTATTTATTCAACAACACACTCTGGCACAACTCCTTTCTTTCTACTTTGACCTTTGCCACTGTGCCCCCATTTTGTTTCATATGAAAACAAAAAATGTGTTTCTTTTCAAGACAGAACTAAAGTAGTTCTGTTTCACTGTCAGCAATGATGTAAAATGAATAGTAGTTTCCAAATGCTTCTGCCATATGCCCTGATGGACAGGTTGAGAAAGTATAAAAGCAGTGAATTATTCATTTGATACAGTATCACTTTGACAACTGTCTCCCCTCAAATCCCTAGGACTTTGAACCAGCCTGGCAACTCCTTGTTCAGGTACTACATCCACAGCTGCTGAAGACTCAGGAAGGAAAGTTCTTGCCACCAAAATCCATGACACTGACAAATAGTTCAACATGAGAAAATGATTTAATTTTATCATCAGAAATGATATTAATGAAGAGGCATTATCATCTATTTTGCTGCAGCACCCTAAGAATCATGAGACTTTTCCATCGAACTTCCAGCTAAAACTTTCCATGTGTTCAGATGTCTCTACCATTAGAATGAGAGCTCCTGAAGAACACAGACAGCTTTCTTTTTCTTTTTGTACCCCCCCCCAGAACTTAGAAAAGTGTTTTATACATAAGAATTGATTATTTTTCATTCATTAAATTATCTTGGTAAGAGGTGAATAAGGTCTGAAAGAAGGTAATAACTTTATGAGTAGAGAGATGAAAGATGTTATATGGTAAGAAAGGATGAGATTTTGCAACTGGTTAGATATATGGGTTGAACGATAGTGATGAGTCCTGAGATACTGAACCTCAGACACTGGAAAGATGGATGTACATTTGACATAAACAAGAAAGTTTGGAACAAGATAAGAGTTTAGGAGAAAAGTAATGCATTCAGTTTTAGACATGTTGAGTTTATGGTGTCTCTGAGACATCCTGTTTGAAATCAACAGGCAATTGGCATGAGATAAGACTGAAGCAATGGGTGTAGAGGGGAGACAGAGAGAGAGACAGAGAGATGGGGGGGAGGAGGAGGAGAAGGAGAAGGAGAAGAAGAAAAAGGAGGAGGAGGAGAGAAGAGACTGAAAGCTGATGTCAAGAAATTCTTATATAAAAAAAGATTAAGAAAAGAAGGAGGGAATATCAAGGACAGCCAATTTTTCAGTAAAGACTGAGGCAAGATCCTTGGTGGGGGTGGAATATGGGGACTTTCAGGAAAAAAAAGAAGAGTTTTGAAAAGTTTTCTGTGGTGGGTGTGATGGATCTATTAGAAAGGTATAAAAAAATTTCCTTGCTGAAGTGAGGTTCCAGTTGAAGGTTGTAATGTACTCAGTCATGATGATTGGAGAATTTTTTTTTTCAAACTTCATCGAGCGGCTTGTGCACTCTACCTCCCAGAAAGAGAAGCAGACAAATATGGTGGGCATAACCCAAAGCTGAAGTTTGAGAAAAGTGTTGAGATGATAAAGGGCTAATCATTCAAGGGCAGAAGACAGCAGAGAGTTGAAATAGCTAACCGTAGAGTTCAAGTTGGAGAATGGTGACATATGAGCAGGAGCAATGGCCTGAGAAATTATTGAGGAGTGAAGGAAGTCTTGAATAGGGTGAAGAAAAGATGAAGGAGAGCTGAAGAATAGGGAGAGGTAGAATGATAGTAGGCTATGGTTAGATAGGGAAATGTCAGAATTTCTAGTTAGGGAGTGGAAAAATTTGCGAGCAAGGGCAAGTGTGGAACTATTCCTATGTTTGACTGAAATTGGGTAAAGGAGTAGGTCTTGGGACTGGAGTAAATCAAGGAAATGAGAAGACAGAGTATGATAGAATATCTACATGTATATTAAAATACTATTGATATAGTATTTATTATATAATAAATTATACTATGTAAATTACATATGTTTTATTTATTATTCCTTAGTATAAAGGAAGGAATTAGGAAAGAAAAGAAGACAATGAATCAGGTGTTGAAATAAATTTTAGCTACTATAATTTTAATTGTGTGGATAATTTTGAGTGGATAATGTGTGGACTTCAAAAGAGACAAAGGAGAGTCTAGAGGTGACAATGGGGAACAAGGCATATTATGACTTCCTGGAACCAATGATATGGGGAGTGTGAAGGTATAGCCAGACCTAGAGAGGATAGCCAGGGAGGTGATGTCACTGTGAAAGCTAATAGATAAAGAGTGTGAAAGAACAAAATCCAGGTAAAGGAAAGTTATTTTCCTTTCCATTGAATAGAAATTACAGAGGGCACATTGAAAAGGGTGGCCAGGGTTGGATTGAGATGAGCATAAGGTCAGGTTGAGGAGTATGGGGTGTATGCAATTTTTCCTCAATGGCCTCTGATGAATTATTACAGGGATAGAATGAGAAACAGAATATAAAATAAAGGTAATAATGGATGGCTGACGGAGAGGGAAGCTTACCCATTCCCAGAGATATTGTAGAAGGAGCCAGACCATTTCTGAAGCTATTTCTTCCCACAAGTTATTGGTGGATAGGTCTAAGGCAAAGTAATGTTGGGTGGGTAGTCTTTCCCAGCAGGAAAAGTGTGCTAGTTGTGGTAGTCATACCTTTCTCCTCTTGGCCGGCTGATGGATGATGACTACCTTGCAGCCTCACTAATTTGTTGCCCACCAGTTCTGTGAAGCACAATTATTCACCAAGTAACAGAATAATTCTGCATGATAACTATCTCAAATGATGTGCTATAAAATTGTGGATGAGTAAGTATGGTATTTGAAAAATAAACAAAATGCATTACATGCATATGCTAACCTTAAAACACACCAGACAGAACACAAAATACCAAAAAAATGAATTAAAACAGCTGCTTGTGTTGAAGGAAAAGTGTATACGTACGAGTCCCCTGTCTGGTTAATAATGTTGTCTACCTAAATATTGGTACCGTGACTCATCAAAGCAAAGAATACTGTACTCTGAGCGAAAAAGTTTGAGAATCTAAACTTTATAGTAATGGCCAATGGTGTTCCATTAACTTGGTAGGCTTTCTTCTACCTCCATACCACTATAAAGGCTGTTCTGGATACCCAGAATACACCCTTCTTCCTCTCTGCCATCACAACCAAAACAAACAAAAAATCAACTACTAAAAATGTTTTCTGGAATTTATCATAAAAGGTTATGATCATCTTTTATTTAGATCTGATCTGCTATTTAATTAGTATAAGTATCTCACAATGGGCAGGTAGACTGGGTGCAATGGATAAAGTGCTGGGCCTGGAGCCAGGAAGACATCTTCCTAATTTCAAATCTAGCTTCAGATACTTAATAACTGTGTGACACTGGCAAAGTCATTTGCCCCATTTACCTCAGTTTAACCCCATTTGCCTCAGTTCCCTCATTTGTAAAATGAGCTGGAGAAGGAAATGGCAAACCACTTCAGTATCTTTGCTAAAAACAAAACAAAACAAAACAAAAACCCAAACAAACAAACAAACAAACAAAACATAAATGGAGTCACAAAGAATTGGACACATGACTGAGAACGACCGAATAATAACAATAAAAACAACCTTCCATTGAGAAAACTACCTCAAACAGTGGAAACCTGCACCTGCTCTGCAACTTGAGAGTTAAGACCAAGAAGTTAAGTGATTTGCCCAGTCACATAGCAATTATATATCTGACTTGGGCCTTAAACTTAGGTCTTCTTGACTCCAAGGTAGACTCTTTATTTCACCACTACACCCTGCCTTAAAGGTCTACTTTTCACTCCATTATTCCTCTGAACAGAGTAGTCACTTTCTTCTATTGATAGTGCAAGACTTAGGAAAGAGAACACATTGCTGCATCCTTAATTATGTACCTTTTTTTCTAACATAGATCGACTTAGTTCTGGGGCATGGAGAGGTGTCATTTATATACTTGTGATTGATTCACCACTTTCTGCCTAAGAACACATGCCCAGGATATGAATATCTCTTCCATTTACATCTGGATAAAAAGTAGAATCAGTCAGTTTGTCCATACTCTGACTATATGCCTTTCTGCAGGGGCTGAATTAAGCTTTCTTTCTTTCTTTCTATTTTTTTAAATGTAGCACAGCCAGTGTTCTCTAGAGAGTACACAGTAACAACTTGTGTGTTCTCTGAGAATAGAAAAACAGAAACTGGTCAGTTTTATCTGCTCTACTCCCAGCTGAATATCTTTTAGGCCACATACAGTGATCAGAGAAATGTGTAATATCTCAGCATTCCTCTACTATCTATATGAGGTAGGCTGATTCCTTTCTCCCATTCTTTGCAAAGAATTGATTCTCTATTGAACACTGAGAAAACAATTTTATTTCTTTGGTTAAAAACTATTCTATTCTGTTTACATATGTTTCAAGGGGAATAGGCAAAGTCCTATTAAGAAGCACATTTGGGGCATGCTGGGAGACTGCTGCAGCTACAGCAAAGAAACATCATCCTTTGGTACTTAAAGACTTTAAACTGAATGTGGAGAGAAAAGGAGAAATCTGTTTAGGTAGATAGGTAGATGCCACAAATCATAAGTCAAATATCATTGAGAGAAGCAGTTATAATAAAGGGGAGGAAAGGTCCAGTAATTCACAGAAGACAAAATTGCAAACAAAAAAAAGCCCCCAGTAATAAAAACCCATGTCCTCAGATATCCAAACACATTTGGATTCTAATATGACAGTCTGTGATGTGCCACACGGGAAAGTAAAAATGGCACTAAAGTAAACAAAGAGGGGAAGAACAATTAGACCAGACTAAGTTTACACATAGGAGATCAACAGTGGAGATGACAATTTCAAGGGTGCTGAGGTATTGATATTCAAGTTCTTTGAAAGAGGGAAAGATTAAATAATTGGAGAAAATCTCAGTATTTCCAGTTTCTTTTTTTTTTTTGCTTGTTGTCATCCATCATTAGATTGTAAGCTCCCCAAGGGAAGAGACTTTCTTTTTCTTATTTGTGGTGCTAGCATAGTGCCTGACACATAGTAGGCACTTAAATTGTTATTGAATTGAACTGCTTTACTGCTATTGAAAAAAATAACCTAAGAGAGTATCAATAATCATAGTCCTATAGGCTTACTTCCTCATCTCTTGATGACAATAATTATATATGTGTTCAGAGTGACCTTGATCAAAACATTAAGAACAAAACATGCTGACTTTTGTAAAAAAAATACTCTACTGCAATTCACATTTTTTTATTATCATAAGATTGATTAAGGCATTTACACAACACAAAACCTCACTCAGCATATATTTTGTTGACCGTTAAAAAAAAATTCTCCAAAGAGCTAACTGTAGCCTTAAAGGCTTTCTTCTTATTGAATATGCCTCACATTTATGTTTTGATCATATAAAGTTCCCTGACAGAAATTATGATAGAGAAGAACCTTTATTTAGCAATTCCCACATTATTAATATCTAGTGTGGCATAAAGAGTGAGATCTATACTCATCAGAGGTGTTTACCATTGTATGCAGAATGGTTAGCACACTTTTCAATTGTAATAGAGATTCACTGTAGATGATGAAGCCCTCAAGATACTTGTATTTGTAGATTGTATTGAATTGTTTTTATCCAACTCAGGAATATTATGGATTCTTAAATGTGATCAATGATAACTCAAAAGTGTTTGACCCAACTATCCATTCACACAAGACCTACATAAATGCCTCTTGTCTAAACTAAAGCTGCAATTATAGCAGTAACCCATGGAGGTGGTATCTTTTGGAACATCCTGTATGTCTTAGACAACCTGAGCACATAGGTACTGGGTCCATAACTGAGAAGGAAGAAGATAGCAAGCTAGCTTGTACTTGGGAAATTGTGACAGTTTCTCCCTGAAGGAAAATCTTGTGTTTTTAACACCAACATTCTTCCAGTGTTTTCTGTATACAAACCATGCAATAACACGATGAAAACTGTGGGTCACCCAAAGAATAATGGAGAGAGGCAGCTAGGTGGCACAGTGGATAGAGCACTAGCCCTGGAGTCAGGAGGACCTGAATTCAAATTTGGACTCAAACCCATAACATTTGATTAGCTGTGTAACTCTGGGCAAGTCACTTAACCCAACTGCCTCACCAAAAAAAAAAAAAAAAATGTAATGGAGCATGGTGTTAATAAATAGGGAAACAGCCTCTTGCAATGATCGATTGTACACATGAAACTTTATAAAAATATCAGGGATGTATCATCAGAAAAGCAGACTTTCTGGACATGTTGTTAGAATGATTCTGTGTATAATGTCATGAGATCAAAAGAAAGACAAATGTTGAATGAACCTACTACAGAGGCCTAATTGGAGGACACTGACAAAAGCTGCACAGAATGAGAAAGGAGGAATGGGCTGTGATCTGTGTCATTGGAAGGACTACTAATGATGATTACAGTTTAAATGCCTTTAAGTATTACAAAGATAAAAACGAATATATATCTATGGTTAGCTTTTAAGCTTTTGAAAAATCATGATTGATTTCAATGTAATAAATGACTTTGAAATGGATGATTTTTAAAATAAATGTCCAAAGAAGGGAAACCCATAAATCCAATAAAGTTAAAAGAAAAAGTTAATCTAAAAAAATAGGATAGAATTAGGCATTGCAAATATTTTACATTTCAATGATAATTTCCTGTAGCCATCTTGAGTAAAACTTGACAAAGTTCTTTAAACTTGGCCCTTAAAGTACCTAAGAAGGAGCTGAATCAAAGGGAAAAATGCCTTCAGCAGTTTCAGGATGAACAGAAAGAACCTACTTGTCTTCCTTTTTAATTTATTGAACTTCTAAAATTCCTTTTAAAGAGATTTCATCCCATAATAAATTCTCTAGAGGTTTAATTTTATTTGCGCAGTTCTTATTAAATTTTTGTAACGCTGCTAATCACATTTAAAGGTTATTTTAATATGACTACTGAAGAAGGTAGTTCTCTTTAAAATATATCGGGTATATTTATTTCAGTAGTCTTAACATGTATTTCATAGTCAGATTTATTTCTTTTGCAAAAATTGAAATTATGCTAAGTTATTGTCAGGCCTTGCCATATGAGTAGCTGTCTACATGGTATAATTTCATGGTTGCTAGGACTTTCCCCACAAATATTTTCTTGATCCCTCTTGCTAGTGACTGAAAAATTAAAGTCACATTATTTGGGGTTTGAAGTGTGTTAACCAATTTAATTCACCTTAAAGGTGGGATGTGTGAAGGGTCTATCACACCAATATTCTATTTAGAACCTGTAACTGATTGATAGTCTACAAACTTCAATTCAATGCAACAAATATTTTTTAAAAGCCTGTTATGTACCGTAACTCACTGTGTAAGGCACCAAAATACAAAACAAAACAAAACAAACAAAAAACCCAACAGTCTCTGATCTTAAGAAGCTAATAATGCTTTTTTGGTACTGCCTCCAACTATAGTTTTGCTCCCTATCTAGGCAAAAATCCCTTTTCCTGGACAATTTTCTTACTCTTATCCCCATCCAGCTCATACCTTCCTTGTCCCTATGCTCTCTGATTATCCCTTAATTGTAACCCCTAAAATCACCACCTATTGCTAATAAATTCTCTTTCTTTTTCTGTCTCTTCCTTATATTTCTATCTCCTGGTACTAACTGAAATCTTATTTTCTCCTGAAGTCACCATCTCCAATGCTGATTGCTCCTTGTTTCATTCTTCCTCATTTATGGGACTAGAAAAAAGAATTGGTAGACTCCTTAGTCCCCACTGACATCTCTCATAAACATCCAATAACTTTCAACACTTTCTTTTTTGTCAAGTCACAATCCAATTATATCTCCCTAACCCAAACCCTAACTGCTTCTACTGATCTCTAGGTTACCTTTCTCAATGACTTTAATACAGGGCTTACAGATTTCTTTTTTACCTCAAATTCTCTCATCATTTGTTGGTAACTCTAATAGTCACAATGACCTTTCTAACATCTTTACCTCGGTTTATTGACCTCCTTAACTCCTATAACAATAATCTCTACATAAAAACTGCTCTGTCTACAAGATGTTAGAGTCTGAAATTCCACTACCAGTTCAGGATCCTATAACCTTGTATTTCTTTTGCTGCCTCATGTCTCTTGACCCTGATCTTCTTTCTCATTGTTACCTCTAAACTTTTAACTCTTTTAATTTTATGAGTCCATCATTGCTTTTCTTTCTTACTGATTCAGACTCTATTATAAGCCATTTCCACAATTCATGATCCTCCATTCTTGTCCTTCTGCTGTTTTTGTTACTCTAAAATAGTTCTGAAAACTAATCTCAAAATAGTCTAGATTTTTATCTAACCAGGGCAGAATATGGTGGAACTATGACTTTTCTTATTCTCAGCATTACACCTTTCTTAATGCTGTCTATATTTGCATTAGTTTTTTTGGCTGTCATGTTGAATCATATATCTTACAGTTCACTAAAAGCCCCAAAACTTGTTTTTTAATTCCCAGTAGCACATAGAAAAGAACATATCCCTAGACTATTGCACTAAAATCTTCCCGTTAGTTGACAATGCTCCATTAAAGCAATCAAATTAGATGATATCTGGAAAGCACTTTTTGAACAGCAAAGTACTATATGAATAAATATCATTATTATTAATAATGAGTTCTCATTTGGTTCATTCATCTGGTCTTTTTTCTATCTAATTGGATTGTCAACTAGCCCACATCTAGCTATCTTAACCAGAAGGATATGTGAGATACTTTGTCAAATGTATACAATACAAGATGGCAGAATAAAAGCAGTGACTTGCTTGACCTCTCTCCCAAACCCCTCCTATAAAAATGGCTCCAAACAAATTCTAAAGCAGCAGAACCCACAAAAAGACAAAGCGAAACAAATTTCCAGCCCAGGACAGCCTGAATGGTTGATCAGAAAGGTATATTGCGCTGGGCTGGGAGAGGAGCGCAGTTTGGCGTGGGTGAGCAGGCCGCAGCAACCCTGGAGCAGGCCTCAGAGGGCTGATTCGCGGGCAGCTGTGGCGGTTTCCAGACTTCTCAATCCAGGAATGCCAAAGACAACTTGGAAGGTCAGTGGGAAAAGTCTGTGTCAGCGGGGAAAGAGAGAAGCCGGTGGTCTCAGCTCCAGTCCCTGAGGTTGGTGGGGGCCGTGGTTGCCTCCTGAGCTTCCAGACAACAGACTGAGGGGGAATTGAGTGGCTGATTAGAGGGTGATTGCAGGGATCTCTCTGCTGGTGCAGGATTTTCTTGCTTTGCCCATGCTTGGATCTGGGTCACATTTCTGGGTGGCGGTCCTGGGGCAAGGAAGAAAGCTGGCGTGGTGGAGCTTGTAGTGGCTGTAGAGAGGAAACCCTCCTCACAGTTCCAAGACAGAAAGGAGTGCTCATAGACCACAGCGCAGGCCAGAAAAGGAGTAAACACCTCTCCCTTGATCATACCACCTTGGAAGAACTGAATACAGGTCCCTAGAAGTATCTCTGAACACAGCTGCACAAAACCCCTGAAGTTTGGGACAGTACATTCTCCACACTGGAAACAGACTCCTACCTTAACAAAGAGTTTATAACTCAAGTAATTGGCTGGGATCATGAGCAAGCAGCACAAAAAGAGTCAGACTATATTATCTTACTTTGATGACAAAGAAGATCAAAACATACAACCAGAAGAAGACAACGAAGCCAAAGCTCTTACATCCAAAGCCTCCAAGAAAAATATGAATTGGTCCCAGGCCATGGAAGAGCTCAAAAAGGATTTTGAGAAGCAAGTAGAGACGTAGAGGAAAAAATGAGAGTGATGCTAAAGGAGACCCAAAAAAATACTGAGGAAAATAACACCTTAATAAATAGCCTAACCCAAATGGCAAAAGAGGTCCAAAAAGCCAATGAGGAGAAGAATGCCCTTAAAAGCAAAATTAACCAAATGGAAAAGGAAGTCCAAAAACTTACTGAAGAAAATATTTCCTTAAAAATTAGAATGGAGAAATTGGAAACCAGGGACAATTTGAGAAATCAAGGCACTGTAACACTAATCAAAAGAATGAAAAAATAGAAGAGAATGTGAAATATCTCATTGGAAAAACAACTGACATGGAAAATAGATCCAGGAGAGAGAACTTAAAAATTATTGGACTATCTTAAAGCCATGACCAAAAAAAGAGCCTAGACATCATCTTTCAAGAAATTATCAAGGAAAACTGCCCTGATATTTTAGAACCAGAGGGCAAAATAGAAATGGAAAGAATCAACTGATCACCTCCTGAAAGAGATCGTCAAAGGAAAACTCCTAGGAATGTTGTAGCCAAATTCCAGAATTCTCAGGTCAAGGAGAAGATATTGCAAGTAGCCAGAAGGAAACAATTCAAGTATTGTGGAAACACAATCAGGGTAACACAAGATTTAATAGCTTCTACATTAAGGGTCTGGAGGGCATGGAGTATGATATTCTGGAGGGCAAAGGAATTAGGACTACAACCTAGAATCACCTGCCCAGCAAACTGAGTATAATCCTTCAGGGTAAAAAATAGTTAGAGGATTTTCAAGCATTACTGTGGAAAAGACCAGAGTTGAATAGAAAATTTGACCTTCAAATACGAGACTCAAGTGAAACATGGAAGAGGTAAACAGGAAAGAGAAATCATAAGAGACTTATTAAGGTTGAACTGTTTACATTCCTACAGGGAAAGATGATATTTTTAACTCATGAGTCCTTTGTCAGTATTAGGGTAGTGGGAGGGAAAAAATATATGTTTGTATAGATAGACACAGGGTGAGTTGAAGATGAAAGGGTGATATCTGGAAAATAAAATTAAGGGGTGGGAGAAGATTATACTGGGAGAAGGAGAAAGGGAGGAGAAGAATGAGGTAAAATATCTCACATGAAACAGACAAGAAAAGGCTTTTACAGTGGAGGGGAAATGGGGGAAGGTGAGAGGGAATGAGTGAATCTTATTCTCATAGGATTTGGCTTAAGGAGGGAATAATATACACAATGGGTTATGGAAATCTGTCTTACTCTACAGGAAAATAAGAGGGGAAGGGGACAAGAGAGCAGGGGGTTGATAGAGGGGAGGGCAGATTGAGGGAGGGGATAATCAAAAGCAAACACTTCTGAGGAGGAACAGGGTCAAAAGAGAGAATAGAATAAATGGGGGGTAGGATAGGATGAAGGGAAATATACTTAGTTTTTCACAACAGGACTACTATGGAAGTGTTTTGCATGACGATACATCTATATCCTGTATTGAGATGCTTGCCTTTTCAATGAGTGTGGGTGGGGAGGGAGGAAGGGAGAAAATTTGTAACCCAAAGTTTTAAAAAACATGTTAAAAATAAAAAAAAATAACAAAAACAAAAAAACTAAAAAAAAGTATACAATAATAAATAAATGAAATAAATGTGTTATTTATATTATATTCCTTTATCTACCAGTTTAATAGTTCCTTAAAAATGGAGATAACTTTAGTCTGCTATTTTCTATCCTTGATGAATCTATAGTCATTCTTGGTGTTGACTTTTTTTTCTAAAAGATCACAAACCCTCTCTTTAATAATACTTGATTTTTTTTTCAGCAATTAAAATCAAGCTCACTGGTTTTTAGTTTGAATAGTGGGCTATCCTCTCTTTTCCTCCATTCTCTATGAATTTTCAAAGATAATTAATGTTTGTTAGGCAACAAAAATATCAGCTGAAATATATGTGGAGATTAAAGCTCACAAAGTATTGTATCCATGCCCTCTCCTCCTCCCATTCCTGTGAATTAGGTTCTATTGCTTTTCTTACTAATGTTGTACAGGTGGGAAAACTGAGATTTTTCATGTGTAATTGGTTGCCCAAGGTCACACAATTGATAGTGTCAGAGGTAGGAGTCTGCCTAACTTCAAATCTAAGACTTTTATCAATTTCTGTGTTTTGGATCTAATCACCCTCATTGGACAACAGGAACTCATTGCTAAGTGCTTTCTTATTATATCCTTAATTATCTCGTAATGAAAATCCTGGTAAACATTTTTTGTTGTATTCTTCCTTGTCCAAATATCATTCTTTTAGTGAGAGAAAACAGAAATAGAATAAAAGTTATGGGCCTTTTTTTTCTTTTTTTGCATTATTCATTGTCAAAATGCTTGGCATTAAGATACACAATGCTTTTTCATTCCTTTATTCTTTATTATTCATTCATTATTTCATTCATTGTTCCATTTATCCTGATTAGTTGGTTTATCACTTGTTTGATTTCCTCTTGCTCTAAAAATAGCTAAAACTGCCCTTCTTTTTTGTTCTTAGCATGCTATCCTGTTCTGTAATATTGTACAAATAATCTCTAAACTAGTGTTTGACTCTATTCCATCACCTTTCTTTTTGGAACTTGAGGCCCAGGGATACTCTAATCTATCATTGTTACTTAATGAAAAGAAAATTCCTTGGCAGAAAGAAGGAATTTCTGCTTTAACCCAACATGTATTGTAGATCCCATCACCAATTTGCCCAGGGTCACATAGTTAGTATACATCAGAGACCAGACTTGAATTCTGGTCTTCTTGGCACTTCCTATCCACTATCTACACAAAATAGGATGTGACAGGAGCAGGAAAAAAAACTTTTTAAGGAGGGAATAATATACACAATGGGTTATGGAAATCTGTCTTACTCTACAGGAAAATAAGAGGGGAAGGGGACAAGAGAGCAGGGGGTTGATAGAGGGGAGGGCAGATTGAGGGAGGGGATAATCAAAAGCAAACACTTCTGAGGAGGAACAGGGTCAAAAGAGAGAATAGAATAAATGGGGGGTAGGATAGGATGAAGGGAAATATACTTAGTTTTTCACAACAGGACTACTATGGAAGTGTTTTGCATGACGATACATCTATATCCTGTATTGAGATCGAGGTTTGTGATCTTTTAGAAAAAAAAGTCAACACCAAGAATTACTATAGATTCATCAAGGATAGAAAATAGCAGACTAAAGTTATCTCCATTTTTAAGGAACTATTAAACTGGTAGATAAAGGAATATAATATCGAGAGAAGGACAAGAAAGTTAAAACTTGCCCTAAGTGACAGAAGTGACTTTCCACAGCAAGTGGAAAAAGATTTCAACAACGGCAAAAGAGGAGAAAGTGAATGGTAGATATGGAGCTAGCTGATGGGCACATCTATCAGCTAAGGAATTCTTATAATATTTTGACAAAGAAGTGGGAAGGTTGGCCATCTGCATCCCTCAAAGATATAAATTTAGAGGTTTACAGAAGGTTTTCACAGTGGCTTCTTCCCCAGGCCACATGTCATTTCTCTTGGTTCCTTAACTTAACCTCCATTTACCTTGACCCCAGAAGCCTCTTTACCAGCTTCAGCCCCTTCACTAATATAAATGTTTCTGATTTTTCTGATTTCTACTCAAGGGACTCAGTTGATTAATTCTGAATTCATCAAGAAAGAGTATGTCTTGCTTTTAAAATCCTTTGTGTCTTACTGATTGTAGTTGAAATTGCTTGATTTTTTTCCCCCTCTTTTCTTGCTTAGGGAAAAACAAACACTCTAAACTCTGCTCCCTTTCTTATATGTTCAGATCTTGATTTAAGATAAAGGGGATTTAAAATAAAGGAGATTTAGGATAAAGATATTTAAACATTTAACATTCTACAGAGGCAGAGCTCAATTAGGTTCTGGTAAGAAAGGACTTGTGAAATTTACAAAAGAACAACAAAGCAGAAAAGATAAACGAGGATTGTAACTTGTTTCATCAAATGAGTTAATATATGTAAAATACTTAGCCTAGTTCAGGCACATAGTAGGTACTTAATAAATACTTATTCTGGGGCAGCTAGGTGGCGCAGTGGATAGAGTGCTGTCCCCAAAGGCAGGAGGACTTGAGTTCAAATCTGGCCTCAGACCAAACACTTGACACTTACTAGCTGTGTGACCATGGCCAAGTCACTTAACCCCAATTGCCTAAAAAAATAAAAAAATAAATAAATGCTTGTTCCCTTTTCCCCTTCATCACACCATTTCACTCTAAAGCACCTATGTCAAGTTTATCCTAGTACCAAAGATTATTTTCATGGGTTCCTCAAACTGCTTTCAATAGAGTCTTTCTTCAATTATTTCCATAAAATTTGGTACTTGGCAATCATATATTGGAGTAAGAAGACCTTGGCTCAATTCTGATCTTCCACTTGCAACTATGACACAACCTTTCTGGACCTCAATATCTTCAACTGTAAAATGATGAATTGGACTAAATGATTTTAAAGTAAACTCTAAACTTATGCTGGGGCAGCTTGGTGGTGCAGTGGATAGAGCACTGGGCCTAGAGTCAGGAAGACTCATCTTCCTGAGTTCAAATCTGGCCTCAGACACTTACTAGTTGTGTGTGACCCTGGGCAAGTCAATTAACCCTGTTTGCCTCAGTTTCCTCATCTGTAAAATGAGTTAGAGAAGAAAATTGAAAACACTCCAGTATCTTTGCCAAGAAAACCTCAAAGGGAGTCACAAAAAGTTGGACATGACTGAAAAGAACTGAACAACAAAATAACTTGTGATCCTAAAACATATAAAAACCCTGGTAAGTGCCCCTACCAATGGATCCTAAACAAAAATGTTGAAAAAAAAAAACTACTTAGCATTATGGGGTCATAGCTTTAAGACTGACCTTAGAGACTATCTAATCCAGCCACATTAATTTTTCAGGTGAGGAATCTGAAGGACAAGGAAGTTAAAACTTGCCCTAAGTGACAGAAGTGACTTTCCACAGCAAGTGGAATGGCTGGAATATGAACTAAAGTATTCTGACTTCAAACCTTTCTCTCTTAACACTACACAAATGTAAGCTCTTTGAGGGCAGGATCCCTGCCGTATTTATCTTCATTTTTTTTACCTGAGAGGCAATGTGATGTATCCTGGGAGCCAAGAAGACCCAGGATCAAATATTGCTTCTGACAGGTACTGACTTTATGCCCCTGGGCAAATTTCTTGAACTCTCAAAACTCTAGGAAATTCTCTAAGCCAATAATTTGCAGAGAATATACTGCCTTGCCTTGGTAGAGGAAGTTTCCTCATTTGGAAGTTTCCTTTACCAATGAAAAGCTCAGTTCCTATACCTTTTCTTAATTATGGTGAACTATATGCTCAATAATTATTAAGTATTTAATTAATGTAATTAATGTTTTGGAGAGAAAGGAAAAGAGAGAAAGAAGGAAGCCTGAGTTATTTATTGAGGATTTGAAGATGAGGCTTATTTGAACTAATGGAGACACAACTGAAAATAGAACACGAGTTTTGGTTTGAGAAAATGATAGGGTTTAGGTTTGCTGAAACACACACACACACACACACACAAACACACAAACATCATTTGAAGAGAAATATTGAAGTTTATTGAACCTTAGCAACAATGTGTTAATAGTACAGCTGCTTAGCATTTTCAGTTGCTTATCTCAAGCTGATTCTCTAACCCCCTCAAACTCTTCTCAATTAGTGTGCAAATCTCCAAAGAACATGTTTCTCATGCTCCTCTGTTCAACACTTTTCCTTCAGATTAAAAATGCCTGAGCAGGGAAAACAACCACAAAGCATAAACAGCTTGAGGATTCTTTATGAACTGGGAAGAGGGTGGTGGTGCAGCATCCAGCTGCTTTATCAAAGTTGGCCTATATCAAGAAACTTCTTTCAAGTTGTTGTTGATTGTTCATCTGTCATTTCCAAATCTGCGGGTTTTATTTTTATTTAATGCCACAAAAGCACAGTATGTTTCTGAGACTAAATTTTGCTAGCAGCATATACATATTACATGTTAAATAAAATAGAGTCAGATATAGTTTAAGAAGATAATGCATAAAATAAAAAGCTTGGAATTTTTATCCATTTATCAAAATATAAAATTACTTAAATTATAAGTACCTAATGCTTTTAATTGGTTTCAAATTATCTGAATTATGCATTTTGGCGCCTGGTTCATCCAGCATCATTAGGCAATAGGGTATTATATAAAAAGTTGGTTTGACTCAATAAGCCATTGTTCCCAGCCATGCTTGTCAATCTCTTCTTCTGGAGAAAGTGTTACCCTGTCTGCAACTTTTGTATTACCTAATATTAATTACATACCAAGTCACCCCCTACCTGTAACAGGTCATCTCCTACCTGTTAGCCCACAAGTACCTTATCAATAATTGGGGAGGTGCTGAGATGCAATGCCCATCCTTTCTTTACTGACAGAGGCCTTTACTGCCTTTATCTCATTACAAAAGTTATCAATAAAAGCTGACTCTGATGGGGTGATGGGACTTAGACCCCTAAAAGTAAAAGACCGTGTCTTTGAAAGCAACCCAGTCCCTGAATTTTCCCATATATCCCAGAAGCCCAGATCACTGGCCCATTCAAGACTGTTGGCATGTAACAACCACTCCTTAATCCCACCTAGATCATCTAATTAGCTTAACTTGATATTCCTTTCACTGTTGCACCTGGCCTAACCCAGACTATTTACCACTCCTTAATCCCATCTAGATCCTTTCATTGTCCCTTTTGTATATAAGCATCAGTCTCACCCCCATTAAGTTGCAGGTTTATTAGGAACCCAGCCACTTCTATTGGCTTTACAATACAATCTGCCCTCAGACTGGAAGAAGGTTTGGAAGCATGAATTCATTCCAGGCAGACTCCACCCTGTGCCCTGACATTTCAGAGTTCCCAGCAATCTCAAATTGAGTCAGCTTCATCCTGAATCCCTTGCTGATCTCCAGTGATCAGCCTTTCAAAGTGTTGCTACCTTGATGTATTTTCATAAACTCCTTTAATTCTCTTTGTCTTGAGTTTTGCCTGGTCAATAAAAAGTGCAAAAGCCCTGAAGAATTTTACTTTTAACAGTTGTGTATACATGAATTATCTAGACAAATGAATTAGCTTTTTAGGCACTTTATTTTAGTGATTACTAATAGAAAATTCACCAGCATGCATTGCATACTCTTCTACCTTCTTAAAAAAAGTACATTAGATTTAATAATCTCCTCTGGAGGACTGAATGTTTGACTTATGGTCAAATTATATTAGGAAGCCTCATCATTGCCCTTCCATGTGCTTCTGATTACATTTCTGGTCTTTAGTACCTTGCCTCAGATGCAGACTCACTCCAAAACTTCTCTCAGTACCTGGGGCCTCCTCACCCTGGAACATCATCTTCCTCTGTAGAGTCTTACCCTGGAATATCCTTTTACTATGCTAGTGCCCTTCTCTCACTGTTGAATTCCTGATGTCTCTCTTCTGAAGAGGGGCCTAGGCTGTCCAACCTTCATTCCCATCCTGGTGCTGACTTTCTGGACTTCAACTCCACGCCCTTCCCTTCCTCAAGGGAAACTTTTCTCTTCCTCTTTCCCCCATCTTTTCAGCTCTCCTTTGTGTGCCATCTTTCGCCATTTGAATATAAGTACCTGGAGGGCAGGGACTGTCTTCTTTTTTGCTTGTATTTGCATCCCCAGTGCTTAGCACAAATCCTGAAACCTATAAAAAAACATAATGAATATTTATTGTCTCGATTTGCTTGTTACAAAGTGCCATAACTGTGATTTCTTTAGGGGTTATTAAATCTGTAAAGATGTGTCTTCCAAATCCATCAAAACTTTCTACATGTGATAACTCACAGTACCTGAGCAGTGCAGTGTGTGGTAATAGAAAAAGCACTGAATTTGGAATCAGAAAACCAGGTTTGAGTCCATTACCTATTTGAACTTGGGGTAAGTAATTTTATATCTCTTGGACTCAGCTTCTGTATCTGTAATATTAATTAATTGGTTAGAGAGGATAAACTGTAAGGTATCCTTTAGCTCAACATCTATGATCTTATGATCCCAGCAACCTAAGCTTCCTGTCTTATCTGGTTACACTTTGGGAAGTCAGTCACTGGACCATGATGAAGCAAGAAGAATATATCTTAAACATCTTCAGTTTTGACTTAGGCGTTTCCTTAGTTTCAGGTTCTTAATATTTTAAAAAACATTGTGTTAGCCTTCTTGGCTGTATTTTCCCTGATCTCTTGGTGTACTCCCTGGTTCCTAATTGCTTCTGTTGCCTTGAATCAACTTTTATCCCTTAGATCTGGTTTCTGTAACCTTTGGGAATCTGAACTGTTTTTACAGAACTACACAATTTCAGAATTGGAATGGACTTCAACAGGCAGGAAGTTCAACCTATTCCTGAACAGAAGTCCTCTCTACAACATCCTGATGAGACCTTCAAGCCTTTGCTTGAAGAAGTGAGAGAAGGAAACTCTATCTCCTAGGACACTTCATTCTTCTTTTGGATAATTCTAATTGTTAGTGAGTTTTCCTTCTGTTGATCCTAAATTGTCCTCTTTACAACTTCCATCGATTAGATGAAATTTGGATTCTACCCTTTGGGTCTAGGCAGAACTTCTCTCTTCTACATTTCAGCCCTTTAAATACTTGAAGGCAGCCATTATACCCTTGACTCTTCTCTTTTCCATGCAAAGTATGGCAATTCCTCCAGCAGATCCTTATGTCATGATTTTAGGATCTTTCACCATTTCGATTCCTCTCCTTTGGACACTCTCCAGTTTATCACCATCTTTTCCAAAATGTAGTTTCCAGGAATGAACACAATTCTCCAGATGTGGCCTGACTAGGAAAAGTACAGTGGAGCCGTTATCACCTTAATCATGGACACCAATGCTCAGATTTGGTCCTGGTTCTCTGGGTTTTGAATTGTCCTGGCCCCAAAAATTCTATTGGTAAGGACTGGTCATCACAAGTAGAAATGAGCCCAGGTTTATTGTACTTTTTTAAGCACTTCTAATTTCTGCCTCATGATTAGCTGTTACTCTTCAATAGTGTCAATGCATAGTAGTACTTACTGCTATGCAATGTAACCTCAGAAAAACTAAGGTTTAGCAGGAGAAATCAGATCACTAAATCAATATAATAAATGACTCTTTTTCTCTGTTTATAAAAATACATACATACACACACACATACACAGTTCCCTCTTTAATCCATTCCAGATGAGAGTAAAGTTCCAGCACTACCCTCCTTACTCCCTACTAGCTTCTTCTCTATCAATTTTTCCTTTTGCCTCATTTGTATGAGATAATTACTTCTTTTTGTCTCTCCCTACACAGTTTTATTTTGTAGAACCTTATCATATTCAGCTAAGCCCCAACCTTTCTTTCAAACTACCCAAATAGTGATGACAATCATAAGAGTACTGTTAATATTATCATATATAAAAAGTAAACAATTTGGCCACATTGAGTCCCTTATAATTGGTCTTTAATGTTTACTTTACATTTTTCCTTGATGTTATACATTGAATTTTCCCTTAAGTTCTGAGGGTTTTGTCAAAAATACTTGAAAGTCTTTCGGTTTGTTAAATGTCCATTTTTTAAAAATTCAGGATTATACATAGCTTTGTTTGGTAAGTTACTCTTGGTTGTAACCTCAGCTCTGCTAGGTTTTGTGTAATCCTTACTGTAGCTCCATGATATTTAAATTGTTGTTTTTTTTCCCCCTCATTGCTTCCAATATTTTCTCCTTAATCTGAGAGCTTTGAAATTTCACTATGATATTCCTGTAAGTTTTCCTCCTGGGATATCTTTCAGGTGGTGATTGGTGGATTTTTTTTTTCTATTTCTGCTTTGCCTTCTTGTTCTAGAACTTCAGGACAATTTTCCTTGATAATTTCTTGTAATATTGTATCAAGATTATTTTTATCATATTTTTCAGGTAGTCTCACTCTTCTTATATTATTTCTCCTCACTCTGTTCTCCATATCAATTGTTTTTTCTGAGGAGATGTTTCATTGTATCTTCTATATTTTTCATTCTTTTGATTTTGTTTTATGATTTCTTGGTGTCTTAGAATGCTATTCTCTTCCCCTTGCCCAATTCTAGTTTTGAAGGAATTATTTTCATCCTTAAGTTTTTGATTCTCTATTTCAAGTTGATTGACTTTCTTTTCATTATATAACATTTCTCATTGAAAAAGGAGTGACTTTTTTAGCTCCATTATCTTCCTCTGAACATGAACCCAGACCTTCTCTATCCCCATAGTAACTATCTATGGTTAGGTTCTTTCTCCTTTACTTACTCATTTGCATTTATTTATTTATTTTTTATTTTATTTTGTTTTTAGCAGCTATTAGTGTAATCAAGTTGTAGCCCCAAGGTATGGGGAATGATGCCCTTCTTACCGTTATTTTCTGAAGTCTGTTTCAAGGCCCAATCTTGGGCTCTCCTCTGTACTCCTGAGCCACAAGCAGGGCCCCTAGCCACACTGCCTCACAAAGGATCTTGCTCCCTGAGTCCCTCCCATGGCTGCAAACTATAGCTGTCCTCTCTGCCTTGGAACTTAAGCAAGGGACTCTGCTCTCCTGCAAGTGCCCACAGCCAACAGTGTCCCCAACCCTTGGTACTGCACTCACCAGGTGTATGTTAGCTCCTTCTCCCCACAGCCACAACCTAGGATGCATCCTGTCAGCACAGTTGTGCTTGGTGTCCCTCAGCTGTGGAAGGTCTTTCAATCTTCTCCTACTCAGCCCTCAGACCCCCACACTGTCAGTGAGATGAAAGTTTCAAAGGCTGAGGCTGCTTCTCAACCCAGCTGCCTCCAGGACTTGTTGTTTGTTGATTCTGCAGAGTTGACCTGGAGGTGTTTGCACTTCAGTCAAGCTAAACCTCAGCCCCTGGAGGTTGAGTCTTTCCTGGGT
The DNA here is from genome assembly GCF_900497805.2 of Vombatus ursinus. NCBI lineage: Eukaryota > Metazoa > Chordata > Mammalia > Diprotodontia > Vombatidae > Vombatus > Vombatus ursinus. The sequence goes on from NW_020954596.1 coordinate 67,897,246, forward strand.
TCTTCTTAAATTGTCTTAGCAGAACAATTGCATTACCCATGTTTATTTCTGGTGCTCTGAGGCAATGTTCTGTTTTTTGTTTTTGTTTTTTTGTTTTTTTGTTTTTGTTTTGTTTTTGTGTGTGGAGGAAATTTGGAGGACAAAAGTTTTCTGACCTCTGCCATCTTCCCAGAATCCTCTGTCTGTGTATGATTCAAAGAATCAATAGGTTCCAACTGATCAGGTCCTGAGGATAACTTCTCATGACAAATTCATAGGCTTTGTGTTGGTTGCTTTCTTGATAATTAGGCCTTTTATATTTTCCTCTTTATGGATAAAGTTGCTAGAAACCTGATAGCCAGACAAGTTGGAAGTTTTACTAACAAAGGTCTCTCCACCTATGTCATAAAGTAAAATATGAAATCCATTTGTGGGTGTGAACATTTACATTTTACATGCATAAAGACTTCTAATATGTCAGAATTCACGAACAATATGGAAAGAGCAGTGAGTTGGCACTCAGAAGTCTTGGGTTCCAGTCCTGGGTCTTCTACTAACTTGTTATGAGATTGCAGGCCCTTTTTCTTTTTTAAGATCAACTTCATCATCTATAGAAATGAAGTGGTTGAACTAATTGATATCTAACTCTATTCCTCAGTGATTCCATAACCACAATTCATAAAGTGATCATTAGGCTATTTTATATGAAATACCAAATAGTTATAAGTATATAGCACAAGAAAATATGAGATTAATGTATTATGAATTTGTAACTTTAATTTTGTAACTGTAACTTTGTATTATTTTTTTTCTATCCTCCAAACTTAAACTGCCAGGATTTCAAATAATTTTAGACCACATATTGAAATACAACACACATAATACATATTTAAAAAAATTCCTGATTGGGTACCAAGCACTGCATTAAGTATTCAGTTAAGTGCAAATTTTAGATAATGCCTACATCCTGCCCTCATGAGGTATGCAGTCTATTAGAGGACTAAGACCCTAGCACCTATAATGTACAATACTATATACATATATAGATATATATATTGTGTGTGTGTGTGTGTATATATGTGTATATATACACACACACACACCGCCACATATTATAACAGTAAGTTACAATATATGTGCGCAGCACCTATAATTTGTTTCATAGGTTCGGATCTGTACCCACAAAGACACGTTCACACTTTTCCTAGCTTGTAAATGATTTAATAATGATAATAATCATAAACATACATGCACATAAATGTGATTACATATGATTATACAATCTTAGAAACAAAGACTATTAACAGAAAGATAGAGAGATAAAGAGGAAGAAATACATCACCAATCCAAGGAAGCACCAACTCCTGAACATCTGGCTGAAGGAGTCCTGTATTACAGCCCTCAGGGTCCCAGTTGGGAAAGTCTCTATGTCAAAGCGCCCTCTCTGAGGGGAGACTTCTTAAAGTCCCTTTCCCAAGAGAGACCCTTTTTTATCATCCTTACAGAAAGAAGGCAGGGAGTCAAGGAACAGGTGATTGATCCTAAGGACCTGAGAGTTTTGACCAAAACTCTCCGACCTCAAGAACAATTTTTGTTATGTCAAAGATGTCTCAGGTAAATACCCAGGAACTGGTCAAGTCCCTGGATGTTTACCTCAAGACCTGTTTTTAAGGGATAGTTCCCCCAGGTGGGTCTGGGTTGAAACAAATCCCAGAACAATACATTAGGGAAGTTCCTTGTCCTTTGGCTTAGGCTGTGGATAGAGAAGATCTTATACATTAACGCTTCATGTATATATACACACACATACATACACACACACACATATATGTGTACACACACACACATACACACACACACACATATATGTGGTACACCCTCTCCCACTTTGCATTGGACTAGCAAGTTGGTCTTCTTGAAGAAGACCACTGAAGGTCAGTAACTGCTTTTTTCCTCAGTGTTCTAGGGGTAAGCCTGAAGGGCTGGGATTTCTAATACTATAAATCATTAGTCCTCATCTAGTCTGTACCACTAATACTGATCAATCAGTCAATATCAATTATTATTATTTTTTTTTACAAAAGGATATTGATATAAAATAGTTCATAAAACATTTCTCCTTACTCAGCTGCACAGTCTTACCTCCTCCCTTTGTGCAATTTATGGGGAGAACAATTGACATTTAATTAAAGTATCATATTGGTAAGGACTATGGTACCTTGTGATTCCTAGTATTGTGAAATCCTTTCCTCTCGCCTTTCTCCTGAGTATTCACAAGGAAAGCTTCCAGGTGTTGCTCCTTCACTTAGCTGGGTTAGCTCCTTCAAGGACATGATGTCTTTTATGTAAGGTCAAGTCATTGCTGGTCTTTGGCTAACAGATCACTTGGTTAGTGGCTGGCTCCTCACTAGACTCAGCTACTGCTGAGAGCAGCTCTGATGGTCTCTCCTACTGCCTGGTTGTTGAAAGTACCTCTGATGGCTCTCCTGATTTTTTAAAGCTAATAAGATCATAAATTGGTCATTCCACTTCTGGATACTCATTCATCTAATATAAGGAAGAAATAGATATGAAAAAGATAAAAGAAACAGGTACCATGCATTGACAGATGCAGCTAGGTGGGGAGATAAGAGAGCTACTTCTCTTCTCCCCAGCTAGTGGTTCATAACAGTCCTGTCTCCCACACCACAAGGGCAGAATACAAGAGATCATCTACTAAAACCTTTGTCTTTTTCTTTTGGCTGTTCATGTAATTTCCTCCTCATATAGCATATGATCCTCTGTAGCTCAAAAGAAACACGAAATGTGCAAATTGAGAGAATCCACCCCAAAATGTTCACATGGACTATTTGTGCCTGACCTGTGGTAGAGCATTCTGAGCTTGCATTGATCTGATCCATCAGTCAGGCACACTGCTAGTTGACTCTAGCATAGTGATGTCATTTTAGTCCTCTTTGAGAACAAAGGACAACAACCAACCCACCAAAGTCCCTCAGTCACTGAACCAGGGAGAAAATCATTACCATCTCATCTAGGTAATTTCCTATAGAAGACACTAACAGGGGTAGGAATGGTAAAAGACCCAGACAAATGGTGGAATTTGAACTGTCTTGAAGAAAGTTAGGAATCAAAGATGAGTAGGGAGATCATTCCAGGCTGTGGGGACACAACCAGTAAACAGTATTGGAGTCAGGATATGGACTACCTTATGCAAGGAGTTGCGAGGCCAGTGTGCTGCATCTTAGAGTATGGGGGTGGGGGGAGAAGGAAGGGAGGATGAAATAAAGTCTAAGAAGTGTAAAAATGTAAAAAAAAGGCCAGGTTGTGAAGGGTTTTAAAAGCAAAACAAAGGACTGGGAAATACTGTGTATACACCATGTAATCTACATAGAAGGGAAAATCTGAGCATGTTTCAAGTACTGGATTCCCGTTGTCCAGTTCTCTCATTACACGTGGTAAGTTCATTAGAGAGTTACATCACAAAGTGATCTATGAGATGTGAGGTTGAAAATCATTGCCAACTGGAGGAGATCAGGAAAACCTCTCTGAAGAAAGTAACATTAAGTTGAATTTTAAAAGATGGAGCCAAATTCAACAAGAGAAAAGGTGGGAGAGAAGGCATTCCACTAATAAATAACAGCCAGAGAGAATGCAATTTTGATATGTAATTGAGAGAGGAGAGAGGAGTTTACTTTGGCTGAAGTGAAGAATTTCAGAAGGAGATTAGTAATATGAAGTAAAGCTTTAAAGGGGGAGTCGTGCCCAATTCTGAAGGGCCTTGAATGCTAGGCAAAGGAATAAGAACATGGCTATTGGTTTTAAAAAAATCATATTATTTGTTTAAAGTTATATAATAACAGTCAAATTGCATCAAACAATAAATGGACATACATCGTATATAAAAGAGATTAATAGGGTAATTATAAATGAATTTCTGTTCATGCATCTCCATAACCTGGAAAAAATTAATTTTGTCTGCCAGTGAAACTCTCCTGCTGTCCAGGTAGGATTCAAAGTGAAACTGTCTAATATTATTTATGGTATATTAATGCAAGAAAATGAAAGTGTCCCATTTAATTCATTTAACCCTGGACATTCAATAGATAAAACTGACAATATCATGGTTTACTGGGATGTTCAACAAATCCACTTTGGAAAAGTAAACCAAAACTCCTGCATAGCACTGTTAGACTGGAAGATATATTCCCAAAGCACTCTGCTTCAAACCGTCTGACTAATCCAAAAAGATTTACAAGTCACTTTGAAAAATTTTGAATATATTAACTTGGGGCTTCCTATATCGCGGAATCAAGAATAGGAAACCTGAGTTGATGTAGGTATAGTGAGATTTGTTTTTTATGGAAGCTAAACAATTGGGGCCTAAACTTATTTGCTTTGCATTTCTGATTATTGAAACTTTATGCTTTCTACCCCTTTGCTATTGATTTACAGAAATCCAAAGAATATTCCATTTCACAGTTTTAAAGCAGTAAGGAATCTTAGAAATCTACCCTCGTCATTTTTTCAGGTGGGACAATTTAACCCTAGGGAGCTTATGTGACACTTTTGGAGAATATGGTGTTATAAGTCTGCAACTATTGAATATTAATGGAAGAAATTTTGTGCTAAAAAAAAAGGCTCTGTGATAGTTTTAATTATTGTTTTGTTTTGTTTTTGGTGTATGAGAACAACTTGGGATTTAAAAAAAAATTAAAAAAAAAACCCAACCTGTTACTTTCTCTGAATGAAATCCAAACCACTCTTATCCTTCTATTTAATTTTGGGCTCAACTAATTTTCCACCTACATTGCCTGTCCAAGACATGTTTGCTGATGTATTAACCCACTTATCATACTCTGGTATATAGACATTTAAAAAAAAATATTTTTGGTTGTTACTCTTAATCCAGTCAAGTCAACAAGCACTCATTATATGCCCAGCACTATTCTAAGAGGTGGGAATATGAATATAAGCAAAAAGAAAGACCATCTCAGACTTCAAGGACCCTATATTCTAAAGGTAGAAAGCAACAAGCTTTGAGTAGTCATTTATTTTCATGAGAATGTATTTACATTGTTGTCATCATGGAAATTGTCTTCCAAATTAAACTTACTTTACTTAACATTAGTTCACTTAAGTTGATGATGGCACTTTCAATTGCCACAACTATTAAAATTAAATAAGCTAAATGTCTTGTCCAAGGTCACATAGTAAGTAGAAGAACTTCTATTCAAACTCAGGTCTCTGACTCCATGTCCACTGCATGAACATATAATAGAAAAGTTATATTTATGACTTTCGTATGGATTAGAAAACTTTAACTTTTAGGAGTCATTAATTTTCAGGATAGTCCATAAAGTTAAACTAAGCTTCACAAGGGCAAATGCAAAGGATTAGAGGAGAATAGATTATAGCAAATATTACTATTTAGCATTTATTGAACTGGATTTTTCTTATTTCTAAAATCCCCCTATTAGGATGTTTTGAGAGATTATGTGTCTCCAGGGAAACCAGACACCTTGAAGACCAATGTACTTTCAAATACATTAAAATAGCATAGGACTTCCCAGGGTGTGTGACTCACAACTGTAAAATCACATCAATAAGCATTTATTGAGTATTTAATATGTGGCAGGCTCTGTGTTAAGTGGTGAGGACACAAGGAAAGGAAAAAAAAAACCAAAAAACAAAAACAATCCAAGTTCTCACTAGGACCTTAGTCCAGTGGGGAAGCAATATGAAAACAGCTACGAACAAACATGATAAATTCATGCTAAAATGAAAGTAATTTCCGAGAGATTAAGGCACTAAGATTAAAGATGACTGGGAAAAGCTTCCTGCAGAAGGTAAGATTTTAGCAGAAACTTGGAAAAAAAGCCAGTGGAGTTAGGAGGCAGTAATAAGGAAGAACACTGGGTCTGGGAAACAATGAGAGAAAATGTCCTGGTGTTGGGAGATAAGGTATCATGTACAAGGATTAACAAGCAGGTTAGAGTCAATGAAAAGTAAGTCAAAACCTGAGAAATTACAGTCAGAGATTGTAACCAATGGTTCCAAGCTGCGCAAATGGAAGAGATAGTATTGAAAAACTAGCATTTTCATTTCAACTCAGTTCAACAAACAACTGCCTACTCTGAGCCAGGCCATATGCTAAGTGCTGGGAATGCAAATTAGAAAAGGACAGTTCCTTCCCTCTAGGAGCTTATACCCCCTTGAACCCAATAAGTCAACACAACATAAAAAAGGAAGCTGAAAAGAGGGTGAAGATCTATGGAGCCAAAACTAAGCACAACTCTAATAGAAAATGAAGTTACCTGAAACATTTTGAGTTCTCTATAAAGAAAAGCTTTGAGAGTTTATTGCTTCACCCTCCAGCACTTCAATCAGAAGGAAGAAGCACCTGAGGGATCTGAGAAGCTGTTGAGTATAAAAGACTAAGTCAACCAGCATGCTGATGAGATTTCTGGTGATCAGCGTATCCTGGGGGAAGCATGATGTTCTTTGGAAACAAAACCCAGTTTCACATGGAAATAGTTACCAGGAATATTCTGAGTCCTTTATAAAGGAAGACTTTGGGGGGAGTTTATTGTTCCACTCCTCTACTCAGAGAAGAGAGACATCAGAGAAGATGCACACTCATGAAGCTTAGCAGTAGTTAAAAAGACCAGGTGTCCAAATCATTGGGACAGAGGAGAAATCCAAAGTAAAGAGAAGAGAAATTGAGGCATAACTGCTACTCACAGACATTACAAAGCACAAAAGGAAGTCAGCACATTGTAGTGGACAGAGTCTACTTAGTATCTGATGATTCAAAAACTTTGGGGTTCAGATCTCAGCTCTAATATTTACTGTGTAAATTTGGGACAGTATCCTATTAATTTCCTGATTTGTATTTTTTTTTTTTCTTTTTGAGAGAGGCATTTGTTGTTGTTGTTCAGTTGTTTCAATTGTGTCTGACTCTGTGACCCCATTTTGGATTTTCATGGCAAAGATATTGGAGTGGTTTGCCATTTCCTTCTCCAGCTCATTTTACTGATGAGGAAACTGAGGCAAACAGGATTAAGTGACTTGTCCAGGGTCACATAGCTAGCAAGTGTTTCAGCCAGATTTGAACCCAGGTCTTCCTGACTCTAGGCCAGTGCTTTATCCTCTATACCTCCCAAAGGCTAGAGAAATGAATCAAAGGATCTGAGTTGAAGTTGGTGGCTCTCCACTTACTTTGTCTATAACCTTGAGCAAATTATTTAACCTCTTTGGACATAATTTCCTTTATTATAAAAATGAAGGGTTTGGACCCATTGGGTTTATCTCACTGATCTTGATGGGCCCTTCCAGTTCAGAATCTATGGTTCTATGAGTATTTTATGATACTGTATGGATTCCTACCATCCCCTTCCACAGGGTTATTGGAAAGAAAATACTTTCCAAACCTTAATGCTTGATAGAAATGAGGGTACTTCTACTTCTGTTACCACATACATTTTCTCATTTGAGTCTACCAATAACTGTGTGAAGTAGGTAGCATAGCAATTTCCATTTTACAGAAAAGAAATTGAAGTTCAGAAAATTACAATTACTCGCACAAAGTCATGGAGCTAGCCAGTGGTGGAGCAAGCATAAAAACCAGTTCCTCTGATTCCAAGGTCATTTACTTATTCCATTATTCTGCATCAACTTTAATAGCTAATGATCTATGTCAGGGATGTGCCAACAAATATTTAACAACCAACTCTGTAAAAGAAAGTATGCACAATGCACTGTTAATTTGCATTATTAATATTTTCTTCATTATTTTGTTAACCTTAGACAATCAACAAAATAATAAGCAAAGTCCTGATTTATATTGTCTTCAGATTTTCTAGGTATAAATGCTCATATTGAAAATTTAATAATTGGTTTCCTGAGCCAGTATGAGCCAACTCCAGCACAATCCTGTACAAGTCATTAAAAAAAAAGTGCTTAATCAAAGTAGAGAATGGTGATTGGACAGAATGTAAAAATGCTTTAAGGGATGTAGCTTTAAATTCAAATAAAAATAGCAAAGTTTTGGGGAGAGTTTGGGAGGATTCTTTGCTCTCACTTTTAATGAACTTGACTATTTATATCCTTCTGCAATATTGCCAGTTTTTGGTATTTGATTTATAACTTTACTATGCTACCTATTGCAGTGCATCATTCACACTGTTTTTAATGAATGCCATGACATATTTATCCATAGCTGTTATTGAAATATGTCACAAGTCCCAGGGGCCCAAGTTGACAGGTATTGTTTGTGTGGCCCTGAAAACAGATAGCATCTATTATTTTAGAATATGTACAGGGGATATAAATATTACTTTTCTCCAAGAGTTCTTTCCCTCTCTTCTGTCTGAAGTATTGCTCTGGATCCTGGTCATGTTAAACTGTCAAAGCACATAGTTAATGAAATATGAAGGAGGTAACAAGGGCAAAAGGTGAGACGAACAAGATGAAGAGTTGTTAATGAGGAGATAATGATATTCAGGAAAACTTTTGAAAGAAGATGAAGATTTGAAACTTTTCTCCCTAATCTAATAATTATGTGATTAAGGCAGAGGAAGTAATGATGTTATGGGAGGAGTGGAAGCCCCCTGCCTTCTCCTATTGCCTCCTCTCCTTTCCATATCTCAAAGCCTTTTGTAATTTACCCCCTCCACATTTCTAGTCTTCTTACACCTCATTCCCTGCCATCCATTCTTTAATCCAGTGACCCTAATCTCCTTGCTGTTGTATGACAAGACATTCCATATTTTGGTATTTTCTCTGACTGTCCCCCATACCTGGAATGTTCCCTCTTCAACTGCCTCATGGATTTACTGGCTTCTTTCAAGTCCCAATTAAAGTCTCAACTTCTACAGGAAACCTTTCCCAACTCCTCTTAGTTCTAGTGCCCTTTCTCTTTTAATTATTTTTCATTTATCTTGTATATTCTTGTTTGTACATATTTATTTTCATGTTGCCTTTCCGCTTAGATTGTGAGCATCTTGAGGGCAGGAACTGTCTTTTGTCTCCTCCCCCCCTTTTTTGTATTCCCAGTGTTTAATACAGTGCTGGACATATAGTAGCTATTTAATAAATGCTTATTGATTAACTCACCAAATCTCTCTCTTTACTATCTTATAATTCAGGCTCCCTCCTTGGTTTTTGCATCATGGAATCTCAATGGATCATGTGAGAGGCTTCAATAATGATCTTTTGATGATCTAATGATCTGTACTTCAAACTTCTGTTTTGTGATAGTGTGGATATTCTCCCCAAACATGCAAGTCAATACTATTCTGAGCTAAGATGCAACACCTTCAATTTGTGCATACATTTTTAATAAAATATCTTATATAGATTAGAGGAGGCACTTATTGACATTTTCTGTTGCCTTTTTTCTGTATTTTCTGTATTAATATCATTTTTTTATCCCTTTAGTACCATCTTCTCCTTCAACTACTGTGTTTATTTCTCCCTAGATGCATTCAGTTATGTTAGCTCTAGCACAGACCTTCTTCATACAATTTGGTTCAATCTGGCTGCTCTTCCCATCTTTAATTAGCACCAATTCTACCTCCCCTACCAATCTGGTATTCCAGAACTGTGATATTTTGGTAAGATTATGGTGGTTCCCTGTCCTTTACTGAGGAAACAGTTTATTATAGTGATTTTTATAAATATTTTATATTTTATATTTTTCTTTTGTTGGTTGTCTTCCATCATCTTCCTTATATTCCTTGGAGATAATTTTGCTAAATTAGGTATCTTGTAAAGCTTACTTTTAAACTGTTTTTATGTTCTACTTTTTTCTCTTTGTTTTATGAGATGATATTTCTTGTAATAGTCAATCATCATTTTGACAAAAGATTTTATTTTTTAAATAGTGATGCAGTTTCTTAAAGAGATGTTGCCATATAGAACACTAATAATGTTCAAACTACATGGAACAAAAAGCTCTCGAAATATAGAGTGCTACTGTAGGAAATGCAAAACATGTTGCAACAGGAAGCTGTGTATCTCATTCTTATACATTCTTTGTTGACCTATCTCCTACTGGAGTTGCCATAAGATATTTTCAGTGTCAATTAAATAATCAACAAGCATTTACTGAATACTTACTATGTGCTAAGCAATAAGGATATAAAGAAAAAAAGCAAAATCAGTTACCTCAAAAAACTTGTAGCCTAACACATTCAATTATAAAAATCAAGTATTTTGCACACCTGTATAATAGTTCACTATAGTTCAATAGTATATATACACATATATACATATATGTGTGTGTGTGTGTGTGTGTGTGTGTGTGTATATACATACATATATACTATAGAATATGTATATATTCTAAGACAGTGACTTGTCCTATGACCATTTATATTTGGACTCCCACAACCATAAAGATGAGAGCTAAATAATGATGATAATGATGATGATGACAACTGTCATTTCTCTGGCACTTTTATCCATTTCAAGCCATACAGTAACCACCAAAGACACATCTTAGAAGTGTCATTTTCTCCACTTTAAAAATGACAATATTAGAATATGATAAATATAGAATTAAAAGAATAGTAATCTTTGGTGCTATAGAGTGGTTGAGTTTCCATTGAAATTCAAGAAATTCTAATATTCTTTTTGATGGTCATGAAACCAATATTGTGGGTAGTCAGAGGTTAGATCTGGTGCTATCGCATTAGGTATCTAAAGCCCAAAAGAGACTTGGTTTAGTTGGACATGATCACAAATGCAAACTTTGGCCAAGTAAAGATTGCTAAGCAGGTATTTATCACAATTGGCTACTAAGTATCCTCTGGTGATGTGTGCCTCACTCAGAGAGAAAAGCAGTCAGGGTGACAAAGTTTCCCTGGGTGTCATTATAAAGCAGCTATCTTTTAGTCAAACTTTGTAAGGTTGTATTGGTCATAATCTCCATTCTATTTTGGTTATTTGGAGATATGAGTACTAATCTTTGAAGACCCTTCTCATAGTTTTCTTTATAGTTTCTTTTTTTTTTCTTTTAATGAGATATGGACATTCATGATCTTTCCATAGCTCTTAGTAGCAGTGTAAGTAAGGTGAATTTTAGGGTGTGTGAAGTGGATTTTTGTTATTCTTTCTTAGAGTTTTCTTCCCAGGATCCATAGCTATAACAATCTCTACATCCCAGGTGTTAGATATGAATTCTCACAATCATGGTTCAAAACAGTTTCTACCATGCCTGCGCAGTAGATATAGTGATGAAATAATGTAAAATTGTGAGGCTATTGCTGGCAATGTGCCTTCTTTGTCTGTTGCCCTATAAAGCAAGTGGGCACTGGTCAGTGACTGGGGAGCCCCATAGGGGTGAATGTGCAGGCTGAATGCTGTGCATGCCTTGATTGGTCCCCATCAAGACTTGGGAGGGGGAATCTGTTTGTTTGCCCCAACCAGCCCCCACTGAGGCTTGAGGGGATATAGGGGAGTGCACAAGTTGTGCTGGTCTCAGTTGACACCATTGAGAGGAGGAGTAGTTGCCCCCTTCCCCCCCCCCTCCCCGCTTCATGCTGGCCCCTGCGAGAAGGGTTGTTAGGGAATGCTGTAGGAGTTGGTGCTCCCATTATCGGCAAACTCCCTTTGAGAAGACTCCCTTATTATGACTCCATTCATATCTTCCTGTCTGACTGAATCAAAGGGAAGCTACTAGTGAGAGAGGTGTTAGAAGCCCTCCTTTCTAAGAAATGGTGTAGTAGATGTGTTTACTTGTCCAACAAGCAGGTAAACAATTGTGTAGAAAACTTTGCTTCAAAAGCTGCCCTAAAGTGAGATAATTTGCATAACTCCAGTGGAATCTTTTGTTATCTGAAAGTGTACAAATATCATCACAGAATCCGTATGGGAAGATTGTGAGCTGATAGCTACATATTTGAAACTAATTTGTTTTGATGTTAAAATGTCTAAATCCTCCCTCAGTTCAGTTATTTATAATCTATATTTTATATCCCAGGAAATAATGTACCATTACTAGAAATGCAGAGAGAAATATAACTATGGTATGTATCTTGACAAAATAGTGAGTATTGTATACTATCCATAAAATAAAAAGAAAAACCAGGCACTGCATTAATTAGAAGTATTGATATTTCTTCTTTTTATCTTTTTTATTTTATTTTAGACTCGAATACTAAAACTTACATAATAAGAAAAGAAAAAGAAACACATTATACACTTAAATATTAAAACAAATATAAAATAAGAAAAAATATGTCATGTGCACAGCAGAATGTAAGAGAGGATTCAAAATATATAGCAATAAATTTCCATTTCAAGAAAGCCTATATATTAAATACTACATGTTGTGTTAAAAGCTGTCCATCTTTTCTTTGCTTCTTTGTAGGTTTTCCTTTGTTCTCTGCTATACACTTTTTACTTTGTTCTTTTTCTCCCTTCTTTCCCCCCTCCCCACCCCAGGCTACAATTAAGCATAGATATATTTATATATAAATATTGATATATACATACCCATATACATATATACACACATACATATACATATACATACATATATAAACATATACTTTCCCTGAGGAGTGTTGATATTTCTTCCACAAAATAATTTATTTATAAACAGAGCTATTGCCCTGAATATTCTTTTTTTTTTTTAACCCTTACAGAATAAGATAGAAATGCTTTGTAAAGGTAGATGCTCAATAGATCTGTGGAGTGAGTGAATGCATGAAAGTTTGAATTCCTCAAACCTCATATTTTTTTCAGGAGCCAGACTCAGCTGGCAGAAAACCTTTAATTAATTAATTAAATGAGCAATTGTACTTTAGAATAGACGTGCAGTTAATGAACTTTATTATTATTTTCTCCTATTGTGAACCTTAACCAGCATTTAATCTTTAGCTTTAACATGAAAATGATGTATTTTAGACAATACATGCACATTCAATCCCTCTTTCAAATTATACAACCACTGGTTAAATTAACTGAACCCTAAATTTCCCAGGGATTCTTTTTGCCTTTAGTAATTCTGCATTGTTTAGAACCGAAGCTGGTTGAGGCTTTATGTACTTTGTGAGAGACAGAAAGCAAAAGTATTTTGCAATGATGGAAAGGTATTGTTTATATATAGGGCTTGTTTTCATTTCTAGTTTTAGGTCTGGAGCTTAAGAATTTTTGATCTTGAGAAAGACTATGTAAGCTCATTCCTCCTCTTTTCCCTTCAGGTTGGACCAATCTTATTCCACTAACCCCAGGGGATATAAAAGGAAGACAGAAAGGAGAAAAGAAAGGAATAAAAGGCAGCTGGACCTAGATTGAGGAATGAATTCAAGCTGCAAGCTATTCCTTTAATTTAACCATTGATATTCTTTGGAAAGCTAAAAGAACATTCTGCTTTTTTTTTTAAAGTATTGATATCTTTTGCTTTTGTACCACTTAATCCCCCCATAACCATTTTTCTCCCCTTTCTCAGAGAGCCATCCCATATAATAAAGAAAATGAGAAAGAGAGAAGAAGAAGAAATCATCAATTTGATCAATATGGTGAACAAGTCTGAAAGGATATCAAATGGGCAATACTTGTGGACCTCCTAACCCCTGCAAAGGAATAGAGGAGATGTTTTCTCATATTTCTTCTTTAGGGCCAAATGATCTGCTTTTAAGAAATGTTTATTAGTTGCAGGTGCCAGTTAAAACCAGTTAAAAAATAAGAATAAAACAAAAAAAATCCAGTATGTGGAGGAGGAGACTATGTTAAGAATGCATTTCCCCCCATTTAATCCCTTGCTCTACTAACCTGTGGCTGGTCTTGTCCTGCCAAACTTCTGTGCTCCAATTTCATTATAAAAAATGAGCCTATTCACTTGGAACTTCCTCTTCTCCTCTTCTCAGCTCACATTTCCAAGATATTTTCTGTCACTACCTCCTCCTTCAGTCCTGTCACACATGAAAAGGTGGCCCATCTCCTTGCCAAGGCAAACTCCTCTTTATGCACAAGTGAGCCCATTCCATCCCGTCTTCAACAGTTGTACTCTCTATTATTCCAATTCTCTCACTTATCTTCAATCTCTCTTTGTCTACTAGCTGCTTTCCCACTTCCTACAATTATGTCAATGTCTCCAATAGACACTCTACAGTCTGACTTCCAACCTCATCATTTAACCAATTTTTTTCCCCCAAGTTACTAATGATCTCTGAATTGCCAAATCTAATGACAACCTTCTTGACCTCTCTGAAGTTTTGACATTACTGATCACCCTCTTCTCCTCAGTATCTTCTACTTTAGAGGTTTTCACGACACTGTTCTCTCTTGGTTCTTCTCCTTCCTATCTGACAATGCTTTTTCTGTCTGCTTTGTTGGATCTTTATCCAGATTAAACCCACTAATTCTAATTGTTCCATAGGGTTCTATCCTCAGCTATCTTCTGTTCTCCCTCCATAGTATTTTGCCTGGTAATCTCATTGTTCAATTGTTTTTCAGTCATATCCGACTATCTGTGACCTCCTTTGGGGTTTTCTTGGTGGAGATAATGTAGTGGCTACAATATTCCTTGGAGTTTTCCTTCGAGGATCTCTTTCAGGAGTTCAGGAGTGGATTATTTCAATTTCTATTTTACCCTCTGGTTCTACAATATCAGGGCAGTTTTCCTTGATGATGTCTTGGAAAATGATGTATAGGCTCTTTTTTTGATCCTGGCTTTCAAATCGTTCGACAATTTTTAAATTATCTCTCCTGGATCTGTTTTCCAGTTCAGTTGCTTTTCCAATGAGATATTTCACATTGTCTTCTATTTTTTCATTCTTTTGGTTTTGTTTTACAATGTCTTGATTTCTCATAAAGTCACTATCTTCCAATTGCTCCATTCTAATTTTCAGGTAAGTATTTTCTTCAGTGAGCTTTTGGACCTCCTTTTCCATTTGGCCAATTCTGCTTTTTAAGGCATTCTTCTCCTCATTGACTTTTTGGATTTTTTTTTTTTGCCATTTAAGTTAGGCTATTTTAAAGGTGTTATTTTCTTCAGTATTTTTTGGGTCTCCTTTAGCAAGCTGTTGACTTGTTTTTCATGATTTTCTTGCATCACTCTCATTTTTCTTCCCAGTTTTTCTTCTATTTCTCTTACTTGCTTCTCAAAATCCTGTTTGAGCTCTTTCATGACCTAGGACTGATTCATTTTTTTTGGAGGTTTTGGATGCAGGAGCTTTGACTTTGTTGTCTTCTTCTGGTTGTATGTTTTGATCTTTTTTTTTTTTTTTTACCAAAGAAAGATTCTATGGTCTGACTTTTTTTGCGCATTTTGCTCATCTTCCCAGCCCCAATTACTTGAGTTTTAGACTCTTTGTTAAGGTGGTCCACTTTTCATATGGAGAATGTACTGTCCCAAGCTTTGGGGGTTTTGTGCAGCTATTTTCAGAGATACTTCTAGGGACCTGTAAATTTCCAGTTCTTCCAAGGCAGTATGATCAAGGGTGAGGTGTTTACTCCTTTCCTGGCCTGTGCTCTGGTCTATGAATGACCACAAGCACTCTTTTCTGCCTTGGAACTGTGAGGAAGATTCCCTCTCTACTGTCACTGCAAACTCCACCACACCAGCGCTCCTCCTTTCACCAGGACTGCTACGCAAAATTGCAATCCAGATCCAAGCATGGACAAAACAAGAGAATCCTGCACCAGCATCAGCAAAGAGATCCCTAAAATTCCCCTCTGATCAGCCATTTGATTCCTCCTTTGTCTGTGGGCAAGGAGCTCTGACAGTAGCCATATCCCCAGGGCTGCACTGGGACTGGGGCCGGGACTGAGTTTCTCTTTCACCATGGTCACAGACCTTTCCTAGTGACCTTCTAAGTTGTCTTTGGCATTTATGGGTTGAGAAGTCTGGAAACTGCCACAGCTGGCCATGATTTAGTCCTCCGAGGCCTGCTCCAGGTTTGCTGAGGTCTGGTCTTTGTGTACGCCCACGCTGAACTGCATTCCCTTCCCAGCCTGGTGCAATAGACTTTTCCAATCAATTATCCAGGTTATCTTGGCCTGGAAATTTATTTCATTCTATCTTTTTGTGGGTTCTGCTACTTTAGCATTTGTTTAGAGCCTTTTTTTACAGGTATTTGGAAGGCTTTGGGGGAGACCTCAAGCAAGTCACTGCTTTCACTCTGCCATCTTGGCTCCGCCCCCTACCTGATCTCTCTTAATTCTAGTTTTTCTCTTCTATTGATTATCTCTGATTTATCCTGTGTGTAGCTTGATTGTACATTGTTGCTTCATGTTGTCTCCCTCATAGACTGTGAACTTCTAGAAAGCATGGACTGCCTTTTGCTTTTCTCTGTATTGCCAGTACTTAACACAGTGTTTAAAGCATAATAGGTATTTCATAATGTTTATCAATTGATGACTGATGTGATCTCCAAAGGAAATGGTAAAGAAGAGAAAAGAAGAAGGCCTAGGAACCTTAGCTTAACTCATGGCCAGCAGGCATGACTTTGATTAAGGCCCAAGAAAGGAGATGTAAGAGTGCCAGACCAGTGGGAGGAAAACCAGAAGAGAGTATTATTATGAAACCCAAGAGAGAAGAAGGTAACAAGAAGAGGGGTGATCAATAGTGTTATAAGCTACAGAGAGGTCAAGAAGGATGAAGATTAAGGAAAGGGCAATAGATTTGGCAAGTAAGAGATCATTAGTAACTTTAGAGGGAGCATACTAGTTGTTAGATGAGTTTAGAAGCCAGAATGCAAAAAGTTAAGAAGACGGTAAAAGGAAAGGAAATGGAAACATTTATTGTATGTGGTCTTCTCAAGAAGCTTTAGTTACAAAGGAAAGTAAATATGTAGGAGAAAACAAGTAGGGATGTACATTTTGTGAGTATTTTTTTTTTTTTGACTCTGGGGGACATGGGCTTGTTCAAAGGTAATAGGGAAGCAGTCAATAAATGAGGAGATACTGAAAATTAGTGAGTACTATTTGCTGGAGAACTGTGGATGGGATGGGATCACTTGTGCATGTAGAGGGGTTTATCTTTGCAAGGAGAATGACTACTTCTTTGTATTTAATGGTTCAAGGAGGAAATTGTGGCTCAAGGCATCTGAGTGAGGTGAAATGAGGAGAAAAAAAGAAGAGGTAGTTCTCTAATTCTCTCATATTTCAGTGAAATGTGAGCTAAGGGTCATAGCTGAGAGGGTGTATAGAGGTAGAGGTTGAGAGGTTTGAGAAGGGGGATAATGAATTGATTAGAGAAGTATAAAAGGGTTGCTTGCTACAATGAAGGCTTAATTGTAAGTGAAATGTATGAGGGAAATACATGTATATGTATATACACATACATATATATACACAAATATATACATATACAAATTCATGTATATATAATGTATAAATATATTATGCTACTTGTGTGTATATACATATATATTATATATATATAATATATTATATATATAATGTATTACTTGAACCAATATAGAATGCATCAACATAAATACTAACATAACTATAAATCAAAGCAATGTGTAATAGTGAATAGTGAGCTGATCCCAGACTCAGTGAAACCTTGATTCAAGTCTTGCCTTTGAGAAATCCTGGTTATATGACCCTGGGCAAATCATTTAACTTCCTTAGGCAACTCTCTTAAGACCATATTGCAGATTAAGTGACTGACTTGATAGAGGAAGTTTGCCACAAGGATTCCTTATACCAATGAAGTTACAGGTTTGTTATGTCAAAATAATAATGAAAACAATTATATATCTGAAAGGTCTCTTGAGTGCTTGGAGGTGTGTGGAGAAGAAGAAATAAGGCTTGTACCACTTACTATATATACTTGTGCTCTGAGTCAGACTCTGTCCATAAGCATATACCTATGGGAGGTAAGTTTTCACCACATTATTTCTGCCAAGGAAATATTCTGATTCCTTTGACTATATACTATAAATCTCTTTCTCTACCTCATGCCCTTGTTCTTCACTTCACCAATACTTCAACTGATATCACGAGACAGAGGCGCTAATTAGGCTTAGACAGAAAAATGCAGTGACCCTGGATCAAACTGAATTACTCTGAAATGGGTGTTCTCCAGTCACCTGATGCCTTTGAGGGACTGGTTCTAATGATTTTCTTAGTAGAGAGGGACAGTTCAGCTCAGACTGCTTCTACATACTTCTTCCTTGGTGTCTCCTTGAGTAATATTATAGTACTTTTCCTTTCCCTTGTAGGTCAGAGAGCTAGAGGTTCTGGCTAGACTTCATGCGTGTCAGTTCATATGATATTCAGGTATTGTCAGAAGTGCTAATCTAGTGTCAAAGAGGAATATGAAATCATTCTTTATATGGGTTCCCTTGCCTGAAAGGTCCCTTCTCCCCATTTCTGGGACTTGGTGCACACACAAAAAGAATACACACACACACATACACACATACAACTTTAGGAGTATCTATTCTCCCAGGTATAAATACCTTTGTATTTTAAAATTTTCAGAGATTTTACTTCATTTTACTACCTTAAAACGGGTGAGTACCATTCAGAAATGCCATTGGCTTTTTTATTTTTTTGTGAGGATGGTGATCATTAGTTGAAGGATCTTACTTGAAGTCCTGATGATGATCAATTATTTATATCTGCAGTCATAAAGGTAATAACCCATAAAATATAATATGACATAATGTAATTTCCCCATGTAATAGTATCAATTTTGCTTATGTAGTTTTCATTCACTGTTGGGAGCAGATGCAGGAAGTGGATAGGTACTATCAGGCAATGAGAGAAAATATGATAGTCAGGATGAAGTCAACTTTCCTGTTTCCCCTAGCTTTTAACTGTGTCAAGAATTCAATAGTTGGACAATATCCTTTAGGACAGGAGCGAAATCAAGGATGGATTGTGAATGCAAAGAGATGAACCGGGAGATAAGCCATTTTGAGAGGCAGTAACAGAAACCACAATAGTAGATAAACTAGATCAGGAACTGTATACAGCAGAATCCCAAATGACAAAGTGCAATGACTTCTCACTGTAATATTGTACAAGCCACCTAATTGATCTTGCACAATCCAGTCTTCCTCCCTCTCCAATTTACTTTTCACTGAGTTGCCAAGCTAAGGTTCCCAAAACACAAATTTGGTTGTCATTCTGTTTCTCAAAAATCTTCCATGATTCTCTATTGTCTTTAAATTTCTCCATAATCTGATTTATACTTACATTTCTAGTTTTGTTTCATATTATTCCCCTTCATGTACTCTCCATTTGAGTCAAATTGGCCTGCTATCTGTTCCTTGTAAATGACACCTTACTTTTTCACTCTAGACCTTTTCCTAAATAGACTCCCATGGATGGAACATATTCCTTTCTCACTTCCTCTTCGCAAAAGCCTTAGTTTCCTTAAATAAAACTATAGTGAATCTAAATAAAGTTTTTTTCTCGTTCTTCCAGTTATTAGCACTCTCTTCCTCTTGAAATTGCTTTGTATTGTGTTTATTATATATTTAATAACTTGCATGCATGTTGTATACTTCAATAGAATATAAGCTACTTGAGGACAGAATTTTTTTTCCTCCTATGTACGAAGCTTTAGTACCAATATAGTACTTTGCACAAAGTAGACAATTAAAGTTTGAATGTCTCCATCACTTTATTAGTTAGAGCTTCCCATGATCTGCCCACTTCAGTTTAGGCCTCATGAATTCTTTCTGCATGCTGGAATATGAAGACATGGTTATTATCTATATAATTTTGTTTATTGTCCTTCATTAGGAATGTAACTTGGCTGCCATATTACAAAGGTACATTTGATTTCTTTGTCCTTGAATGCCACTGGGAAATTCGAGGCATTGCAAGTCAAACAGTTCTGCTTCTGGCACCATTTACTTAGGGAACAGTGGTATTACCTTCATTCCTTTATCCTGAACAGATCTAACTTTTCACAGGTGACTAAGATCCAGCCAGCTCTTTTCAACACTTGGGGAATTCTCTCTTCTTCCTGTTAAGCCATTGTGATAGCTATCTGAAAACAGTTTAAACTATGAATAAAGTACATCTAATGACATATAACTGTAATTTTGTATCCTATTGGCTGGCATGTAAGCTCCAATACATATCCAATGGCAGACATTTTGGTTGGGCTTTGGCATGCAGTTATATTTTTCTTCTCCCTGAGACATAAGAAACCAACCTAAATCTGAAGAATTTGAAAGTATCTGTGCTTTTGGTTCATGTAATATTCTGACAAAACCAGGTAAAATGTGTTAGCAATAATCACAAAAGTCTCTAAAAACAGAATAAAAAAATAAAATTCCTTTTTAAAAATGATGTGTCCTTTTCCTTATTTTTTTTAAAAAAAGATATATAGAAATTAAAGGGTATCCAGTTAGTAGAAACATTCAAGGATCTTTTCATTTTATGAAGATAAAATATGGTATTAGGTAAACTTACCCAGGCACACTCAAGGTCAAATCAACAAACCATTTAGGGGAAGGAGATTTCATTATCATCTTTGAAGGATCCATCATATATTCTGAACATTCTCATGGACCTCAATCCTGTAACAGGAAGTGTCAGATAATATTGCATTATTAAGATTACCACCATCAATAATATTTATTTAACATTGACTTTTACTTGGCCCTTAAATACTATAGAACATTTGACAGTAGCTACTGCTTACAGCTCAGGAAATAGACTTTGTTCCCAAATACCTAAAAATGATACTGATCATTAATGTGTTACAGAAACATCTCCTTTCAGGCACTTCAAACATCAGTTTTCATTGGAAGTGGAAATTTTATAACGTTATTCGTTATTACTTGCTTGATGAGCATAGTTGTGTGGTTTGAAATAAGGTCTTTTGTTATTTGGCTATCACTTTAAATACTTCTTATCTCATACATTTAAGACTGTAAGATCTGATTTTGTCATTAAACAAACTTTCTTGGTTAGGTAGTGTTTTTTTATGATTCTAGCCCGCTATGAAAGACTTGGGACAGATGAATTGCATCACGAGTTTGTTTTCTTTTCCTTTCTTCCACATCTGTGTTGAAGTGGCATTTAACTGTGCATTTTAAGATTAAACATGGATAGGCATCTTTGCCAGTGCACCATCAGGCTGGCTGTAACCTGAGTCCCTTTGGGCAGATTCAGATCTTTGCAAGTTTGAGAATCAGACTCCAGTAATCGTTGGAAAAGACAATTATGAATTGATTGAGTTCGTCCCACTTCTCTAATACATAGAATATCAGATTGGGGACTGTGTGTGTTGGGTCTTTGTTTTTATGCCTTTTTGTGTTTTGGCTATGCTTGGCATATTCCAGAGTACTGAGGTACAATTTTCTGGTAAGGATTGAATGTGTGTTGATAAAACCATTCAGCTAAAGTTCCGCCTACATTTCTGATGCAATTATTGTTCTGAGACTCTACCATATTGCCCTAAGGGTCTGTTTGAGAACCCCAGACATACTAAGCAAAAGCTGAGCAGTGCAGAAAATAGACCACTGTTAGCTGGTATAGCTACCCTGTGGTTCAGCTAGTTTTGGGGTATGGAGAGTCTTCATTAACTTCAATTCCCTACATCCCTTATAATCCTATTAAGTTTTATGTGCTTGGAGGGGAAGCTTGCCTTGTTTTTCATATTTGTATCCCCATTGCCTTGAAAATTTGTTGGTGCTTAATTTTAAAAATGAATAGGATTAGAACCTCATCAAATCCAGAAATCCACTTGAGGATGGTTGGTGCTTCTCTGGCCCTCCAAACCTTTAATCGGGAAGCATGAGGTACCCAGGAGAGATCCCACTACTAAACATTGAAAAAGAGGAAAAATAGAGAAAACAGAGCTCGAAAAGCAAATGGCTGTGGCTCCAATGGCATCAGTCACAGGACAGCACTATGGATATTTCTTGCATGAGACTTTATCTCCTACAGAGAATAAATCTGTGTTTTGTACGACTTGTGAATAAATGCACTTTCTAATCTTTGCACATCAACTCTAAAATATGAAATCCACTAGAGTTTGTATCAAATTTGGTAATCATTATCATGAGATGCAAACCTTAGAGTGTAATATAAATATGATATAGATGATGATGATGATGATGATGATGATGATGATAAATTTAAACAATCAATCTATCAATATTTAAATGATAAAGCAAGGATCTACGTAAAGGATAAGTGAACGTAGTTGAGATTGTCTGCCACTGATTTGATAGGCTAGGTGGGGAGAAAGATACCAGATGTGAGTACTTGGAAACAAATCTCTTGTTTTACCACCCTATTTATGAGTCTAGAAGTTTTGTTTAACTTTGTTAAATGTTTATTTTATTTACTAATTGCTCGCTTACCTCAACAGAGCAACCAAAAGTTCCATAGTTATTGTTTCTACCATCCCCGTTAATTTACAGCTCTATAGCAAGTCAGTGTTCAATGCTGGTAAACCTGCAATGTTGGGTGTTGATGTTAAATTTTTGCCATTTGTTATTCCATACAGCTCAAAGCTAATGCTAATCCAACTTTTTCAAGAAACTCAAAGGAAAATCTTTAGCTGATCCAAGCCATGAAGAATATTAAATGTTTTTTTTTTCAGAAATCAATTTTTTAGGAGACTAGTCAAAAACCTATGCTACCAAGAATATAATTTTAAAAATAAAAAAAATTAGTTTAAAAATTAGAATACTTTGTTTAATTGGGTAGTTTTCTTTCATACCATTTCATTAAGGTATTAATTTTTTTCTTTGTTCATATTCCAGCCCTATCCTCCATCCACTGCCAATATAAAACTTTGAGAAGGAACATGATAGGAGAGTATAAATAAGTGGCAGAGAAGGTTATCTTATCTCTTTCCTCTCTGAAGCAATGAATAAGAAAGAAAATACACATTCACATATACACATATGTATATATTAAATATATACTATATTATGTACGATTATTTATTAATTTAATATATATGGTGCAATGTGCTGAGTCTTTATATATGTACACATGTAAATATATGTGTATCGTATATAAAAACAGCATATATATTTCAAATCAGTCAGCACATTATGTAACATATTAAATATACATTTAGATATTAATAAAATTATAATTATATCACATAAATTATTATATTATATATGTATATATTCTTGACCTTTCTTTTTAACTACAAAAATAATCCAATATACCCAGACTTTTAACTATAAAAATAATCCAATATACTCAGACTAATTCACACAAGTCCTCTGAAACTGGGGAGGTGAAGTTGAAACTGATAGGTCTCTACCAGTCAGTAGTTATAGAAGGGAAGTAATTGTGAAAAAGAAGGGCTTATTGGTAGTATGAAATTTCTCTAATATTCACCAGTAATTTATTGCTAGTCATTTAGTTCAAGTAAAAAAAAAAGAAGAAAAAAATGACCTTCTAAAAAGATCCTCCTAATAATGAGAAAACTGCATGAGAATTCTTATTAGCTGTCCTAGGGCTTTCCCCTCCATTGAGATCATTGAATGACAAGCACTTCGATAAATGCCAAAATTTAATTGTGATAGTCATTGTGGAAACTGTAATTACCATAGCTAAAACAAATGAAAATACTTGGTTATTTTTCTAATTATTTACATTTTTTTGTCTAAAAGAAAAGTCTAATTACAGAATTAGACTCTTCTAAATCTACTTTAAAAAGTGCATTCATGTCAACATTTAGAATGTCTAACATATTATACACAATTATTTATTCATTTAATATATGATGTGATGTGCCATGTTTTAATTCACAAAGCAAATAAATATTCTGAAAGCAATTGCCAAACAGATTATTCTGATGGACATCAAATGATAATTAAATAGATATTTAATCAGTATCCTGATAAATAACACTTGACCTGTTTAAACAGGGCTATTATCATAAAACAACAATTCCAGTAGAATGCATTTAAATCTCATTGAACAACTGGTATGGCATTTCTATTTCAGAGTATTTGTTCCCGTGTATTCATAATTGAAAGTTGTCTAGATTTTTATCCTATGATTTTAAACTTTGCACAGTGTTTTAGCCTCCAGTGTTTTAAACATTACTTTATACACATTGCATCCAATCCTTAGAGAGCATGTATATTGTAAGTAAATATCAGAGCATCTGAACTGTTATTCTCTTTATCTAGATGACTGATGAAAAATATACTAGAATCAATAAATTATGAGCACAATTAAATCATTTCCACCATGCTACGGTATTCATTTAATTACAATCCATGGCCTTTGATTTTCTTTCTTTCCTACTATGAAACCATTGATTATAAACCATGTGTAATGCAGCAGTGTGTATACACACACACACGCACACAAACACATATATGTATGTGTGTATATATGTGTATATATGTACATATATATATTATTTAGTGGTATGGGGGGACTCAGGGGATCTATACATTGAGTTCATTAGGGAAACATAGGGAAGTCCTGAAATAGAAATTGCCTTCACTGATGAAAATCAGCAGTCATTTTGGGGCACTGAAAGGTTAATAAATAATTAATGCATATTTCTTGATTGTTTATCTAGTTAATCTAAAATGAAGATAAAATAATAATGTGAGTAAAACTGAGTCTTGTTTAATTTCATATTTATTGAGTCTTTACTTTATTCAACATATATATTTATAAAAACATTCTTGTCCTCTAGAAACCTATATATTAGAAAAAAATTCATTAAATACCATACCAGCTAATTTGGAATTTATTCTTAGTGAGATGTTATTTGCTACTTTGAGGTCTATGAATAAAAAGGCTAAACAAGTATTGTAATGGTTCATCCATATAAAATGGTAGCACACATTAAAAAAAAATTCTATTACTTAAAAATGGGTCTTAAACTCCATACCTAAATTATGTGTGTGTATGTGTTGGGGTGGGGGGAATGGGAATTGGTGGTGGTGGATAGTGGGGATGTTTAAAGAAATTGTCACTAAGTCAGATTTCATGTTTTTTTTTTTGAAGTTCATTGCATGTACCTATTTTTACTTTTCCTAAATCTTTTTAACTCTTCAGAATACTTGATAAGATAGTTTGCTTGAATATTTATTTCAACAACAACAACAAAATAACATTTATCTAAACAAAAGAAGGTCTGAACAAAAGAATCACATATGATTCCTAAAGGACCTCTTAAACCCCATCTGGATCTAACCACCATTCAGTGATTTCACCCTAGCAGTAATTTTTTGGCCTAACTGACAGTGGATTAATATCAGTAATTCTAGTCTACTCATCAGGTAAGAGACGAGATTTTTCTTGGTTGCTTGTTAGGCTGTGAGCTAATATAACTTTATTCACTAGAAAGTAAGAATAATTCAACTGTTTAAAATGATTAAAGTTTCATATTTTTACCATTTAAAATAACACTCCTCATGATCCATTTATTCTGAGTAATTTTATTTTTCTAAAGTTATTTGACCTGTCCAGAAGACACCCACATTTTACAAATCCCACACTCCCACCAGTTGCTTCACCTGAGCCTATACCTACTGAGTCAGGAAGGAAATTTCTGCCAGGGGAGGAGAGAAGCATGCTAGTGCTAGCCTATCAGGGATGGCCATCTATTGAACTCCCTTCCAGAACCTTCTTCTGTCTCTTAAAACTCAATCTCTGCCATTTGCTTTGTCTTTCTGTTTGTTCTACCCAGTGCAGTCACAGAAAAGTAATCAAAATGAAATAGTCAGGCCCAAGGATTTGAAGTTTAAAATATTACATACCAGTAGCAGGAAGTCTACCACACTGTTCTTTTATCCCTTCTCTCTTCCTTATGTTTTAATGATTGTTCTTTCTATGTTATCCTTATATCTAACTACTACTGCTAAGTCTCCTTTGCTGCATCTTCATCTACAAAACACTCACTAAATACAGATATCACCTAAGGCTGGGCCCTCTTCTCTTCTCTGTTGACACTGTTTCACTAGATGATCTTATCAGCAACCATGGATGCAATTATCATCTCTGTGTAGATGATTTCCAGATGTATACATCTAGTCCTTATTTACATATCCATCAGTTATCTGGTGTGGATAAAGCATGGAGCCTGGAGTCAAGAAGACTTAAGTTCAAATCTAGTCATAGACACTTTCTAGGTATGTGACCCTGAGCAAGTCACTTCATCTCTGTCTACCTCAGCTTCCTAAAATGTACTACCTCTTAAGGTTGCTATAAGGATCAAATGAGATAATATTTATGAAGTGCTTAGTGTAGTGCCTGGCACATAGTAGGCACTTAATCAATACTTGTTCCCTTTCCTTACCCTTCTTTCTCTTTACCTCCAGTCCTACATCACCAACATCCTATGCACAACCCAAATTCAAAAGGTTCGAAACAGAATTCATTATCATTCCCCACCCCCAAATGTTCCTGACTTCCCAACTTTCCTTTTGCTGTCAAGGGTACCATCATTCTCCTAGTCACCCAGACCCACAATCTTGGCTTGATCCTCTATTTCTGAGTCTTATGTTGTGTCCAATCTCTTGCCAAATCCTGTTATTTTTACCTTCACAAAATTTTTCATATACATCTGTTTTTCACCACTCACACATCCATCACCCTATTATAGAACTTCATTGCCTTTATCCTGGACTATTGTAATAACCTTCTAGCTAATCTTCCTACCTCAATTTATTCCCAACTTCAATCCATCTTCAGTCAATAGTCAGTCATTCAACAAGCATTTAATAAGTGCTTAGTATGTGTCAATCACTTTGCTAAGTGCTGGGAATACAAATATAAATGGAAAGAAAGTCTTCCTTCAAGAAACTTACATTCTGATAGAAAAGACAGCACAGAAAGAAGAAGCTGAAAAAGGGATGAGAATGGGATGGAAGATGGTGGACATGGTAGAGAAAATCAAGAATACAACCTGGAGAGGAATGAAACATGATCAGCTGTGTTCTCCTTGAATGAAGGTTCTGGGAAGAGCCATCTAATAAAAGGAAGAGGCTACGAGGGCAGAGTACACTTCAAGTGTATGGACTCCAGGGCTACAGTGAACTTCCAGAATAGATTGCTTGATAAAGTCTGGGAGGTAAGTTTTCTATGACCTAGGTCTAACCCTGCTACACTTAATGAACTATAGTGGTTCTCTGTTATCTCCAGGATCACATATAAATTCCTTTGTTTTAAATCTTTTCACAATCTGGATCCTTTTTATTTTTTATTTTTTTAGCTTTCTTACATTTTACTTTCCTATATGCATTCTACATTTTAGCAGCACTAGACCTTGCTCTCAAACACACCATTCCATCTTCTGTCTCTATGCCTTTGTACTATGTCTCTCTTCTTGGGATAAATGCTTGTTGACTTAACTTTCCCATATTATATTAGAGAATGTTAAAAAAAAACCCAACAAATCTTATAGTCTTACTAAATCAAGCTCAGATTACATTGAACATACACAAATTTAAATGTACTTAGAACAAAAGGATAAAACATAGTTGATACAGTATAGAGATATGCAGAGATGAAAAAATGAGCTTCTTCATCTGTGCCTTAAACTTATGAAAACAAAGCAATTGATCCTTTTTATGATACTAATATTTCTAGTCTTTAAAAATGGTAATTAAGATACATTTTAAAGGACCTGAGTTCCTGAATTTCCAGAATTGCTTAATTGAATTCTTTGTAGTCTTACAAGTGAAAACACAGTTTTTGTTTCTGTTCTGTGGCAGCCATTTTAAAGGTAATCTATTGACAACGGTGTTGGGTACCTAAACTAATCATCTGCTCCTGATTGTACTATAATGGAAAAGAAAGTGATTGGAACATGATGAATTATTTGTCCAGGGACTCCAATCTGATAAAAAGATAATCAATTCAGTATATTTTCATTGAGAATGACAGAAGACCTCACCATACTGCCAACTGGAATGAGACATAGAGCAAGACGCCAATGTCACACCTGAAAGCTATTATACTCTCTCAACTTGGCATAGGACATACAACTGGGACCTGGAGTGCCTCTAAGGGGAATAGGAGGAATAAAGAGAAGAGAGTACAGGGAAGATTTTAGAATGAGATAGGCCTGAGGAACTCGCTTCTATTTAAAACTGATTTTGGAGAATGGTATCTTTTGATTTAAGTAGACATCCCAGGAAACAGGCAATCTTTGAGGAGGAATTTTGATTCCAAGATTCTACCACCTCCTCTGTTCAATCAGATCAAACTGGGGCCCCATATTTGTTTCTCATTAAGGTTTAGAAGGATCTTTGATTACAGATAATGGAATAAAAAAGAGTAAGAAAGAGATAACAAAGGAAACAGTCTCCTAAGTTGGATCCTCATCTAGGTCATGTCTGCTAACCACAGATATTCTACAGAGCTCAATACTAGTCCCTCTTCTCTTCTCTTCTCCCTCTATACTACTTCACTTGGTGAACTCATTGGTTCCAGTGCATTTAATTAAAATTCTATGCTGATGGTTCTCAAATCTGTCTATTCTCCCCAAATTTATCTACTGAACTAAGTCCCACATCTCTACCTGCCTTGCACATATCTCAAACTAGATGTTCAGTAGACATTTTAAACTCAACATTTCCAAATCCGAATTCATCATCATTTGTCCTAAAACTCTGCCTTGCTAAACTTACCTATTACTTTCAAGAGAACCACCATTTGCCCACTCCACAAGGCTTATAACGTAGGTGTCATCATTGACTTCCCACTGTCTCTCACCCCTCTCAACTAATCTTGTTGCCAAGGCTTAGTGGATTTAATCTTTGCGACATCTCTCAAATACATCTTCTTCTCTCCTCTGATATTGCCACCAACCTGATACAGGCCCACATCATTTTATGCCTGGCCTATTGCAATAGTCTCATGATGGCTTCCACTACGTCTTGTCTCAAATCTCTCCCCACTCTGATCTATTCACCTTTCAGCCACTAAAGTGGTTTTCCTAAAGTGAAGGTCTGACAATATCAGCCTTCTACAAAAGAAACATCAGTGGCTCTTTATCATCTCCAGGACCAAATACAAAATCTTCTATTTGGTGTCCAATATCCTTCATAACTTACCAATCCTCCTGTTAGAAATAAGGCCTTAGAGAAATAAAGCCTTCTAGTTAAAAACGAAACTAAGCTCAGAGTGAGTGAAGAATCGTTTATTATGCTTCTCTCAAGAGAAGCAGGCACAATACACTTTAGTAGCATGTAGACACTGGTTCAGTGGTAGAAACAACTTTTAAACCATTAGTAAGATCCATACTCCACCCATCAGGGCTACTATTGGTCTGGTTCATCTGAGTTATACCCTTCCTGGACAGCCCATTGCATGTTTGTCCATGTTCTGTTAACTCCGCCCACTTGATAGGTCCCATGTTAAAAAATGGCGGCTATCTCTGCCCTTGGGATGTATCAGCTCACATTCAATAAGCTTATTAAGCAAGCTCAGTTGAGAAAAACATTTGCCTGATTGAAGCCCCGATCTTGAGCCTGGCTGGTTGCAACCGGTTTAGCCTCTAGTGCTCTTTCTTAAGGAACTAGTTGTTTATAGGAAAGTCAGGAGTACTTTCTGATTGGTTGAGGGACTATCCACAAGATCTTGGAATTTCTTATCCTGCTGTGGAAGCCTAACCCCCTAAAATCTTTCTTACGCTCCTACCTTTCTAGTCTTCTTACATCTTAGCCCCTACCATGTGTGCTTATATTCAGTGATACTGGACTCCTTGCTGTTCTGAGAACAAGAAATTTCATCTCTCAGCTCTAAACATTTTCTGTGGCTCCCCCCATGCCCAGGATGCTCTCCATTCTCATCTCTAACTCTTGGCTTCCCAGACTTCCTAAGCCCAACTAAAATCTCATCTCCTATAGGAAACCCTTCATTCCAACCCCTCTAAATTCTAGTGTCTTCCTTCTGTATGAGATGATATTTTGTAAACTAAGCTGTCTTGCTTCCACAGATGTTATTATCTTAAGAAAGGGTAAAAGTCATAGGTGGATAGAAGAATGTGATTGTAGATAAGCATATCTTGTTTGGCATCTTGACCAAGAAAGAACCAGGAGAGTTGAAATGTGACAAACAAACTCAAGGGGTCACAATTCCCCCAATACTGCACTTGTTCAATGAGGCTCATGAGGGGAGGGGGGAACATACTAAGGAATACAAGTTAGGGATGTATAAAGAAGAGTTGTAACCTGGAAGAATCTGGACCAATCCAGATTCCCATGGGAGGAATAGGACTAGCTAACCATTATAAAAGCCTGTTCTTGCTCCTGTATAATATGCTTGCTTTTGGTGAACAGGCATCCACTTCTTGGGAGAACCAAAAGAAACATCTTCCTCCTTACACTCTATGTATGTATGGAGTCTTTAATTGAGAAAGTGTGACTGTAGTAGGAGGAGCCACCTCAGTAACGCTTACAACCAGGGAAGTAGCTAGTCTGGGTTTACTCCCTGATCCTGCCTGGAGGTCTGACAGTCATCACACAGGTTATTTCTCACACTTCTTTCAATGATTTCCTTTTTAATCCTGTTTATAGCTTGTTTGTGAATATTTGTTTTCTTCTTGTCTCCCCAATTGCATTTTGAGTCACTTGATTGAAGGGACTAATGGGGTACTAATGATGGACTCCTAAAAGACCCTGTATTTTTCCACTTGGCACAGATCCCTCGAGTTTGCCTGAGGCACCCAGCCCTTCCCAGTCAATAATCCTTTTAACTGCCCTTTCATTGTGGCCCTCTTTGTCTGCACCAACCTCGCCCCTCAGCTATTTCCCACCCTTAATGCCATCTAGACCCCTTCTCTGTTACCTCTGGGTCACCCTAGGCTAGTGGCTACTCCTGCATCACATCCAGATCTCCTCACAGTCTTTCTATATAAAAGTGTTTATCTTCCCCTCATTAAATTGCTCAGATTCTTAAAATCTGGCCCCCTTCTATTGACAATACAACAAACCTTGTGTCTGACCAAAGGGAGGCTTGAGTCCAATTCTTTGGAGGCAGACCCTTGCCTTTTGCCCTTGAATTTCAGGGCTCCCAGCACCCTTAGATTGCAACAGGACTAGTTTGCCTCTTTTTGTGCCTCTAGCATTTATCTTGGTGTCTGACACTTAATAGGTGCTTAACAAATGCTTACTGAATTAGTTAAATCTGTAAAACACTGGGCAAGTCACGTTAAGTCATTTAATTAAATTAATTTAAGTCACTTTAATTTTTCTCAGTTTTATTTTCTTTTCCTGGACAATGGGGATAAGAATAGCACCTATCTTTCAGAATTATTATTAGAAGGCTCAAATAAGATACCATGTGAAACACTTTGCAAATCTCAAAATACTATATAAATGCTATTATCATTAATACCTCTGACATACACTATTTGACTCTGGGAAAGTCACTTCATCTCTTGGTGACCCAGGCGATTCTGTGAGAATGTGATTTCCAGAGAAGGTGCTAATCTGTGTTGGTGGAAGGAGATCCTCACTGGGAATTTTCTAAACAGATGAAATCAGAAGATAATAAATTAAGAGGCAAACTTTGGAATTCATCTTTTCTAAGCCCCTCATTTTATAGTCAAAGACATAGTCTCAGTGAGATTAAATACCTTGCCCAAGGGATACAAAGGGAGCAAAGGGCAGAGTATAAATTTGAATGCAGGTCACTTGACTCCAAATACAATGCTATTTCCTTTTCACCTTGTTTCCTTCAAGTAAAAAAAAAAATTCGTAATCCTTAAGGATTAATTATAACAAATAGCTCCCTATTCATTTTTAGTTAAATGACTCTTAGAAGATACAAACTATTTTTAATGAAAATTATTCATTGCTATTACCAAATAGTTGCAATGTAATTTGTTTACTTCCCCTCAACATTTCTTTGCTTCAGGTGTTATCCATAGGGTACCTCTTTAAAGATGGTTAACATATTTGATTTTTATTTCTTTTCCAAATTTATTTATGTGAGAGATGATCTCTCAGAAGTGAAGCCTCCTCAAAGGGTTAATAGTTTTTGTTAATAGTTCTCACAAAGGGCAGCAATTAGGAGATCACTGGTCATTTGGAGAGAGATAAGGTCAGAAGCCAGATGGTATGAAGAGTGGGAGGAGAGAAATTGGAGGCACCTGTTGTAGATGGCCTTCTCAAGGAATTTAATTGTATTGTTGAAACACACTTCCTTCTGACCTTGTCAAAACCCCCTCAGACCCTGTTTTTAAGCACCTAGCAGAAAGAATAACCCTAACTCCCTACCTAAAACCCTTGCAAGACTTCCAGCCTATTCTTGTCTCAGGGCAAACTTGTGTACTCTGTTGCTGGGGAAGATTTCCGTGAATAGATTGTGCCCCCTGAAGCCCAGGCAATGGGAAAAGGAGAAGGAGTTTGGGAGGAGGAACTTGTGTTAGGGTATACATAAGCCTTGCTTTCTGTAACCAACTTGTACCGGTACCATTAGGGTGACCAGGGGTGGCATCCTTTCTCATGAGAAAGCAATAAACTTCTTTCTGCTTTCAAGGCAAATAAGTCTTTGTTTTGAATTTGAGTAGTGGTCTCTGCTCCACACATTTATAATGTGATACATGGATAGAGTACCAGCTCTGGATTCAGGAGGACCTGAGTTCAAATCTGGCCTCAGACACCTAACACTTACTAGCTGTGTGACGTTGGGCAAGTCACTTAACCCCATTGCCTAACCAAAAAAAAAAAGTATAATGTGATACAAATGATTCATAGTGAAGGGCATAGGAAAGTTACCTGTTCTAATCTAACCAGTTCTTATCTAAAACTAGAAAAGCTTGAAGTTGTAGAATCTCCACAAAAGTACATCCAAAATAAAAGTACAAAATGAATGACCAAAAGAATTTAAGTAGTAAGTTACCTATCACCTTTTCAAGTGAATTTATACATTTAAAGTGCTTTGCAAACCTTAGAGTGCTAGAAGTTAACTATAATTGAAGATAAGGATGGTGATAATGAAATTTCTCATCTTCTTCAGAAGAAACATCAATGAATCCATATCTGCATGCAATAATTTTCTTCACTTATTAACATTTTTTGAATTCTTATGTTTCATACACACTAAGAGAATTTCTACTTAAGGACAATGAGTCCTTGCTTTTGGATAATTTATAATTTAGGCTGAGTTGTAGGAATTAAATTCAACCCCAAGGTTATGCTAGTACCTGATCCCTGACTTTGGTAATTAATAAGGGTCAACCAACTGTATCAACTTTTTCTATTAGCTGCAAAGGATGTTTCAGCTAGAAAGTAGAAAGATAGATTGTGATACAGAGCAAAACATTTAACCTCTCAGTGCTCCAGATTAGAAGAATTAAACTCAAGTGAGTGGCCTGCAACACTGGCAACTACAGCCTGAAACATATTAAAATGTAATTGGTAAAAGTTTAACAAAATAAAAATGTAGTACAACTTGGCTAATGTTAAGTTGTAGTTTTCTAAGTCAACATGCAGCTATTTGACTTTGACACCATTGTTTTAAGTACCTCACTTTATCTGTTACTTTCAGAGAAAGTGCTAATTTGCATTAATAAAAGGTACTTCTTTACCCAGGAGTTTTATATACTAATGGAAACAAAGGTCCATTGTCTGCCTCTATTATGAGTTTTAGAAAGTATTTATTACTGACAGCCACAAGGTATAGTGGGAGAGAGAGCTGACCTCAGACTCAGGAAGACCTGGGCTAAATTTCTGCCTCCTACACATATGGGTAATGTGACCCTGGAGGACTGATTGAACCTTTCAGTGCTTGAGAAAAGGTGATAAACTGCAGAGCAGCTGGTCATCTGCATTAATTGAGAGAACTTCTTCACTAAGAGTTCCTTACGCTGATGAACTCACAGCTTCGGATCTCCTCAACATTTTCTGAATTAGAGCATCTAACCCAGGAGAAATATGTTGCTAACGCCTGCTGTGCACTTAATTATAGAATTATAGGTGTGGAGGTGGGCAGCTCTGAACTGGTACTGGTTGAGCTTATTGTCATAGGCTGATTGTAAATGAACATCTCAGTTTAGTGCAAATTACGGTGATCTAAAGAGGAAAACTGTTGCTTGAAGTCAGGGGAGATTAGTGAGACATGATACTGATTTCTAAAGTAGGTAATTTTGGAACAGCATGTCTTGGTGCTCAAATCTTTGATCTTTGCAACAAATGATAACATTTAAATCGCCCAATCTTCCCACATTTTATTTAGTCCTGACTTTTAAAAATCATCTATGCTACACCAATTTGTGATCAAAGTCAATATGGCATGTTTTCAGTGTTGGGATTTTTTTTTTTTCCTTCTTCCTCTAAGTTGTAATGTCAAATGCTTCAAGTTAATTGGGTATTCACTACAATTCTGTGGATGGCATTTCAAAGTAAATCAAAATATTGACAGTTCATAATAGTGATAATAATGACACATTTATTTATACACTTGGCACAAATTGCAATTGTAGCGAAAATATCAAATGTATGCACAGCATGGATAAGAAGAAATACTGTGGGTCAATAACAACAGCCAAATAATCTCATGTGCATCAAGATCCTTTATCCAATTAAGTTTTTTTTCTTCTATGTTCAAAAACCAAAAAGCTATTTTTTTGTATAGTCAACAGAGAGTTCAGTGTCTCAAAGTTGTTTAACACGGTTAAAGGTGATTCATACTTTGAATACATCTGAATCAATTTATGGGCCTGGCTTAATCTTGTGCTTTACTAAGAAAACCATAACATCCTTCATCTTCTGTCTTCAGTTCTGCTTGGCTTCTACTTTAGAGAACACCATGCCTCTTCCTACCCCCAGGATAAGCTGATCACCTAAAATCTCATTACCATGTGGATTGACTGAGCTTCTCCATTCACCCTCAGTAGTCTCTTCCCTTCTATTGAGGGGCTGGTGGAACATTGAACTCCTCCCAAAGCATTTCTTTAAAAAGGGCTCACAACCTTCCAGTTAACTCCATGTAACACCACATCCCCCACCCACTCCCCTAACCACTCAACCTACCACCAACATCAGCTTCATTTCATGTGTTGTTTTCCTCATAAGATTATAAACTCTTTGAGTGCTTAGCTCAGTGCCTGGCACATAGTAGGCACTCAGTAATTATTTATTGAATTAAATCTTGTGTGAATGTGAAACATCCTCGGAATTTCTATTTTCTACCTTATAATGGTCACTCATTCCTTCTTCCCTGTCTCCTGTCTCAAAGGCGGAACATTTTCTTCTACACAAGGATAACCTCTCACCTATGATTTTGATAATATCTTCCTCTCCCTCCCTTGTTACCTTACCAAAAATATTATTCCCTCTTTCAGTTGAATCTTTGATATTTTTTTTCCTTTCAAATAATTATTTTATCCAGTATACAAATTTATTTGGACATTTCTTATCTAACTTTTTCTTCCATGTAAGGAAACATTTAGAGGACAGGGACTTCTGAGAAATGGATTAAGGTATTGATCCTACCATTTATTAGCTTTAGGGGTAGCCTGGGCAAATCACTTATATTCTTTATGAAATGAAAATTTAATTCTACAAACATAAATTAAAGGCCTACTATTTTCAGTGTGTTGTTTTTCAGTCCTGTCCTACTATTCATGACCCCATTTGGGGTTTTCTTGGTAAAGATACTGGAATGGTTTGCCATTTCCTTCTCCAGCTCATTTTACAGATGAGGAAATGGAAGCAAACAGTATGAGAAGACAATTCTTGCTCTATCATACTCACAGGACTGTTGTGAGGACATTGCTAGTTTAGACTGTCCTTCCTCTAAGTTTCTAGAGGGTACTAACTGCCCCTTCTCTGCTTCTTTTTCCTCTGCCTGCCCCCTAAATATAGGCATTCTATTAAATTCATTAAACATTTATTGATATTTGTGTCCTGGGACATTTTTCTCTTCTGTCATACATACTTTTCCTGACTGTTATTTATCTACTTCTGCAGTTTCAACTGTTATTTCCATGACTTATTCCCAAATCTATATTTCCAGCCCCTACCACTCTCTTATGCTCCAGAAACACATTTTGGTGGCTATTTCCAAACTTCTTATGTCCTACTAACACCCATTATGTCCAAAATTAAACTGATTTTACTCTAGATTCCACACTCTGGCTTATGATCATTAAAAGAGATCTTCACTAAGGACCTGATTAAGGGGGCAAACTCACCAAGTTAAAAAAAAAGTTTATTTAACATGCCAAGGCAGAAAAGTGTTGGGAGAGCCAGGTTCCATTCTAACAGTGATTTGCTTTTTTTTTTTTTATAAAGAGGAGTAAACATTTTCCATGTAAGGGCAAAGGTATTTTGATTGGAGCACAGTTGGGTGGCACAGTGGATAGAGCTCCAGATCTGGTACATCCAGGCTCAGACACCTACTAGCTGTATGACCCCAGGCAAGTCACTAAACCCTATTTTCCTCAGTTTCCTTATCTATAAAATGATCCTGAGAAGGAAATGACAAACCTTTCCAGCATCTTTGCCAAGAAAACTCCCAATGGGGTCATAAGGAGTAGGACAGGACTGAAAACCCACTGAATAACAATTTTTTGATTGTATCATGTAATCATAAGGAGGTGGGCCCATTTTTCAAATGAGGAAATAAGGTTAATGAGCATGTGTAGCAGCTAATGCCAAGTACTCATTACGAAAAGCTAGGATTAGCACTAAAAAGGTATGATTAGCCATACAGGATGTCCTGTCCTCCAGGCAGGATGGCTGGACTGCATGTAGCCAAAGACAAACAAGGTTAACAAATGGGGTCATTTCAGAATGATTCTGCATTAAGTGACTGATGTTAGACAATATCGTCACTTTGATGCTAACCACATGCCTGGTGCAGCTCTTCAATCAAATGTATGTAAAGTTTCTCCATTCTCAACTGTATAATCTAATCTCTTTTGCTTAGGCCAAATGAATTTGACTAAGCATTAGTGACTTTAAGCTAGGGGATTTAAATTTACTACAGGAACCAAGTGTACTACAGCCATGAATGTTACAAAAATAATAATCTCATGTTTCCTTCAATATCATAAAAGTTGAACAAACTTAAACAGAGTCATAATTTCATATATCCCTCAAGAAGACAAACCTATAGGCTTTATGGGTAAACTGTTAGGTTACAGATTAAGCTACTTAGATGGTTCACCATGGATTAATTTGAGAGGAGGGGAAATTTACATTTTATCAAGGTAACCAAGAAACTCAGAGTTAGGGAAATTCTCTCTTATAGAGTTATTGGGTAATAACTAAATAATTTTGGGGAGCTTCAAAATTACCTTTGATTTCTACTTGAAGAATGTTGAAAAGTTAATAATATTATTTCATAAGTCAAATTTTGGTCAGGTGAGGTTAATATA
>NW_020954596.1:67934495-67964445 GCF_900497805.2 Vombatus ursinus
AATATACTAGATATGTGTATATTTGTATATTACTATATATAATCATATATATATATATTTACACATATGTGTTGATACATGCACACATACACACACAATTGGCTTATAAATGTTTCCAGTGGATTATCCAGGCCTTGAGTATGTTTTAGTAATAAGTCCTCAAATTAGATGAAGGTTTTTACATATAAAGTTGCATTATTAATCATAAAGAATTTAAATTGTGTTTTTTTTCATTTAAATATCTGATAATATTAAAATATAGAAGGGTTCATTTTACAACTCAGGCACTCATGATTTATTTATATATTTATGTATTTATTTATTCATGCATGTATGTATGTATGTATGTGTGCATTTAATGCCTCTTGGTAGCATTGTACATATCAGGTACATACTTTTCATCAGATAGAAAGAACAAGTGATATATAAAAATTGAAATTCTCTAAAACTTTCTGAAAGTTTACTAGTTTATTAAATTAAAAAAATACCTTTTACATTTTTGTCTGATTCCCCTTTTTTTGAGGAGATATATATTATGCTCATATCATCTTGAAGGAATAAGAAGCATTAAGAACATAATCTAATATGTGAACATACTACTATTAGTAA
The DNA here is from genome assembly GCF_900497805.2 of Vombatus ursinus. Classification (NCBI taxonomy): domain Eukaryota; kingdom Metazoa; phylum Chordata; class Mammalia; order Diprotodontia; family Vombatidae; genus Vombatus; species Vombatus ursinus. The sequence goes on from NW_020954596.1 coordinate 67,935,105, forward strand.
GGGAATGGCAAACCTGAGAATTTATTTACTTAATTGCTTAGGATAGGAAGTTGACCATAAATTCAGATTAAAATAATGATATCTTCTATATTTGCAATCTATTATAGTATTATAATGATAAATTTCCACTATTCACCTGTCCTGAGTATGGAAAATTGCTTTGAAAGCAAAGGGAGGGACATGGTTATGATGATATCAAGACTTCTCCCTCAAGGGCACAGACTGACCTGACATAAGCCATAACTGGGGGAAAAACAAAATCAAAAACAAAACAAAACAAAAACAAACAAAAACAAAAAAACCTCCCTTAGCTCTGTTTGATTCTAGGCACATCATACTTTATAACTAAACAGGTAGCAAAGTTTCACATTATGCATAAGGTATTAAAAGCCAGTCTCAGATTTAACCTGGTGGCAAAATTTCCTGTTCAGAATGGAAACAGCACAATGGGGAAACTGAGTCAAGATGATATTACCTTAGCCTCTGCAAGGTTATTCCCTCAACTTTCCCAGACACAGACATCTACCTATAACAGTTATCAGACCACATTCCTTTTGAGCACCACATAGCCTTCACCTTGAATTGTAGACTATTGGCTTAACAACAATCCTGATAATCAAACCTTAAATTGAAACCCGGAATAATATCAAATTATAATCCCATGAGATTTTACATGAAATGGCAAAATTTCACAAATCACAGCTTAGAATTGGGTTATTATTTTTTATCATGTTGCAACAATCATTAACAATGAGTAAATATAAGAACATTTCACTTATCCTTACTTTATAAATCAAGAATAATCACACTCTGGAGTTTCAAACAAACAGTGAATATATGATAGTTCACTCAAGACCCAGAAAAATGTTGGCCGCTATAAGCCTCTGATCTATACTGCCTATTGTCCCTTAAGGTGAAACTAAAATCTTTGAATCTAAGGTCTATTGGTATTAAATTGGTTCAAAGATGTAACTTCAATACATACTATTTATTAAGAGATAGTTTCATAATTTTCATAAGTGATGGTCAATTACTCTCATCACTCTTTATTATAAGTAAATAATTTCACTCTTTACTATATACAAACTTATAAGTTTCCCCACTTTGGCTGGAAATGGTCCTAATTTCTCAAATTTTGTTACTTTAGAATTTTATAACTAGCTGTCGGCAGTGCTGATAAGATCTTATGACTCTGATCAAATAGAAAGTCCCAAGGAACATCATAGATAAGGACAACTTAAGAGGTCTGTGCTACTTTTCTCCCAATCTTAAGTTATTATTGCTATTGTTGTTTTCATTTTAAAGCAAATATATCCTATTAAATATTTAACAGTTTTCAAACATTTTTACTACATTCTTCTAACAGCTCAATTCATAATCTAACAGCATCCAGATTAAAAAAAATACCTTTCTAACATTTCTAATACAATGGTTTCTTAAGTTTAATAATGAGAAAAATTAGAAATGCAATAATAATTTACAAGGTGTTACGTATTTAAAACTTGAAACAAAACTTGTTACCAGTCAGATGACATCAATTTAGTTGAATGCATTTATATGTATATAGATACATAGATACAGATATAGATGTATCTGTATAGATATAACTAGATATATTTATATCCATATATCTACATTTTGATATCTGTATATCTACATATCACCATCTATCAATTTGGTATTTTATACCAATCACATTCAAAACCCAGTATAGAATAATTACATTTAATAAAAATAATAACAGCTAACATTCATATAGTGATTACCATATGCCAGGTACCATGCCAAGCACTTTACAATTATTATGTTGTTTGATGTTCACAACAACTATGGGAGATGGATGCTGTTATCATTCCTTTTACAGATTAGTAAACAGCAAAAAACAGAAGTGAAGTAATTTGCTTAAGGCCACACAGCTAATAAATTTCAGAGCCCTTTGCTTTCAGTTAGCTCATTTTCAAAGATTCATGGTGGCACTTTCATTTTTCCATAAAACTTTTTGTTTCCTTTAAAATCACCCAACGAATCAAATCAATTCTTTTGTGTTCCAACCAAACCCTTCTGATACTTTAAGAGGGTGAATAAAGTGCATGCCTCACATCTCCCCATGTGTCTACTATTCTTTGAGGTTTTAATCCTGGAAAGTTCTCAGGGGTTAGGGAAGGCTCTCCACATGGCAGTCTCCCATTCCCATCTCCATTCTTTAGAGCCCATGAGGTTCTAAGGATTGGGACATTCCCATCAAATGATCCTTCAAGGACAGAATGCTTGCATGCTGTACAAAGAATTTCTTGCAGCAAATTTATTCTGAGAGTTCCCATTTGTTAAACACTATAACTTGTTAGAATGCTGTCTGAAATTGCTAACAGGCTTTTCTCAAAAAATTTCTCAAATTCTTCTTATCTCAATGGAATCAAGCCCTTGTCAAACCTCTTTCCAAAACTCCAAACCCTTTACTTTCAAACTTTCCATTCACACTGTTAGTGCAAACAGACTAGAATTTTCTTTTTAAGCTTTCTACCCATTATCTTCTCACCCTTATTTAACTTTCTCTCTTCCTTTCTTTTTTATATCTCTTTAGTGGGCTTTGATTTAAACCTATCAACTTTGAAACTCACCTTTTATTTTACACCCTGATTCCTTATTTCTCTTTACCTACACTATTTTCTTATGTCCATTTCATCTTGTTTTTCATCTTGTTTTTCTAATCATATTCTCGTCAAAAGTTCCACTGGATCTCTCCTATGCAGATTTCCTTATACAGTATCCATTTTTACTTCTGGAATTGTGTAGTCTATTTCAATTTACGTGACTTAGTTACTGCTTTACCTAGAGAATTAAATTCTGTTGAATAATTTCAAACTAACTTCAGTTCTGTTTATTCTCTAGTAGCTGAAATCAACTTCTACTAGAACAATACCTCTATCACCCTCCAGTAAGGGGAAAGAGGTTGTTTATATTTAATATTAATTCTAGCTATAAATCTCTCCCTCAAAAAAAATCCACTAAGATGTTTTAGAAGTTAAAAAAAATCTTTAAACCACAATTTAGAAATTTATTGTAAAGATATTACATTTCAGTTATACTTTTTACTCCCTAGTTTATAATGCCATACATTTCTACAAACCCCTAGTGGGGGACCCACTTTGGTGCGGCTGAACTGTGATTTATAGACTTGTGGTTAGACAAAGAGTCAGTATAGTGTAGCGACAGTAGTGAGACACAACAGCAACAGTGAGGCACAACAGTGGGGCAAGGTAGTCTAATGACAAAGAGTTCATTCATAGCAGGATTTCATGTCTGGGACTGTTGGTGCTTGCCCGAGCTCAGGGACCATCACTTCCAGAAGGTGAGCACAAAGGATTGTTGTTATGCCAAGCTCAGGGCACAACTTGCTTGCTGGGCCTTAGCTCTGGAAAAAAAAGGGTGCCTCCTAATATTATCTTGACAATATGAATGCAGGATGGTTTGAGATGGATGTCAGGAATATTTAGTGGGATCATGAAAGGCTTCAAGTAGAAAGAAGGCTTTGTTTGAGCTTCATCCTGAAGGAACACGATGATTTTATGAGTTAGAGGTAAGGAGGTAATGAAATATGGTCATGGAAAATGGCAATGCAAAGTCACAGAGATGGCAGATAGAGTACTATGTGTGAGGAAAGTCACAAGATCAACTTGATGAAGTGTAGGATTTAGGGATAATTTGAAAGGATAATAGGTGAAGAGTATTATCAAATTTTAAATTGAATTTTAGCTCAATTCTATTCAATTAAACAAGCATTGATTATTCATTCAGTCAAACTTTATTAAGTACCTACTCTGTGTCAGGCATCACCCTCAGTGCTGGGGATATAAAGAAAGGCAAAAAATCCCCAAAACAAACAAAAAAGTAATCCCTGCCCTCAAGGAGCTCACATTCTACTGAGGGAAGAAACACTTAAAAAAGAAGTTACCAGGTGTTGATGCATGATAAAGGTGCATGATTGGCATAACGAAAAATAAAAAGTCATCAAGAAGCTGAAAAGAATATTAAAAATAGAAACAAATGTAATGGATCCATAACTGGAATATTGTAATATCAGTTTTGATAGTCAAACATAATTAGTACCTTCAGTAGCCTCTATTCCTCTTATTAGAGTGCCAGCGGGCTGGACAACGCTGCCAAAGCTTCCCTTTGAAGAGAACTAATGGCCCTGCCATTTCTCACCAGCTGTGCTCTTTGGATTAGACCTCACCATCCTCATGCTTCTAGGAAAAGCCCCATCTCATATATTGCATCAGCTTTATTATTCATACCTCATCAACACCCTCAATAGCCTCTGTCCCTCTGATCAAAAAGCTGGGGGAGGAGCAAAAAAAAATCCCGCACAGCCAAAATCCAAAAAAAAAAAAAAAAAAAAGAAGAAACCCAAACACAAAAACAAAACAAACAAACAAAAAATAAACCTTTTCCTAAAGCCTCCATATAAAGCAGTCTCACAGGCCTGAAGGATTGAAATAGTTGCTCTTTCTGTTGCTCTTTGTAGCTGGTGAGCTCTTTCTGGCTCAGGTTCTTTCCTGCTGTGTCCAGAGGGAGAAGATCACTGTGCACCCTTCTTGTGGGTACCGTGAAATGTAAACGGAGGCAGGAACCCTATGGGACCTGGATTTCTCTTTCCCAAAGGGAATAAAACCAGAGAGAGACCGGGCCTGTAAAAGTTGAGAGGGATCTTTATGAAGCAGGTACCTATAGGTATGTGGAGCAGACAGCCTAATGCTGAAACAGTTCAGTTTGGGGAAAGCAGAATAGGGTTTATATAATTTTCTAACAAAGGAAGGTGGAAAATGGAAATGAGAGGCAGGAAATGGGCTGATCTGGGGAGAAAAGGGGACATGCTATGGACAGAGAGCTAGGGGTGAAGAGTTCCAGGAACAGGGGCACTGATTTCTTGGTACCCTGAACAGTAAACAAGATGAGCATGACGATGCAGAGAGTCCAAGACTCAAGTAAAGACAACAAGATGAACAGGATGTCTCTAAGAGCCCAAGGCTACCTGAGAGTTTAGGGGCTGCCCAAGCCTGGTTTGAGCTTAACTAGTTTCAAGGTAACTGATTCTGCACTTCCAGTTAGGTTTATTATTGGTCACTGCAAAGGATTATTGGTTTGTCAAGCCATTCTGTATCCTGATTGGTCAAGTCATTTTCATAGCACTTCCCTTGATTACCTGGATATACTATACACACACCCACAAATATACACAATATTGTTGCAAGGTCACATCCATGAATTGAAGCCATGAAGTTATCTATAAAACTTCACCATTCTTAGAAATATTCTCAGGCATCAACTCCTTCTGGTAAGATTGCAGGAACATTAAGTTAATCAAAGCACATAACTGTATATTCATAATGTTCAAACAATGTATAAATAGCTATCATATATGCATCTCCAGGTATAATTCCAATAAAATTATATGTCTGTTGCAAATCTTTCTTTCTTTACTCTCACAATTCCCTATACATGGAATACACTCCTTCATAAAAAAACAAAAACAAAAAAACAACAAAAAAAACCCCACCCTAGCTAAAAAAGATGAGCCTATATTTTATTTTCCTTTAATAGCAACAAACATAAAGGACAAAGTGAATTTTACATTGGAATTCCTACAACTAAAAAAGAAGTCATTATTATAACAAATGGAAAATGACAAATGGGCCTATGAAATTTATAATACTGCTGTCAACATTTCGAAAGGAACAAATGAGGGAAAACATTTTCTGAAGGCATGGAAAAGAATTAGTCCATGCTTCCCCCTCCTAAGTTATTCAAAAGAAATATTTTCCCACTAAAATCCATTATATTCAAAAAGAACACAGGAAAAGATGAAGTCTGCATTACTACATTCCTGTGGAGATAGAGAATGTGTAGCAAAGCAGTCCATTTTCTTTTTCAAGAAAAAAATTTATTATATGACCATGTTGCTTCCAGTTAAATGGAGAAGGATAAGTAAAGAGTAGTTTTTTAGGCTCTGATACTCATGAAGGCCAGGAGAGGAACAGGGTTGCCTTAAGTGCTTGAGAAGCTGTGGGAAGGGGAAGGGAAGAAAGACAGTAAGTCTTTATATAGTGACTACTGTTTGCCAGGCACAGTCTAAGCTCCTTTTACAATCTCATTTGATCTTTACAACAACCCAAAAAGTTGATGCTGTTATTATCCTTATTTTATAGTTGAGAAAACAGAGGCAAACAGAAGTTGAGTGATTTGCACAGGGTCACACAGTCAATAAGTATCTTAAACCATATTTATGTTTTGTTGAATAGTTATATAGCCATGCACATGGAACAAAGAGGAGCTTATTTTTCATGTGTTTATGCTTTTTTTTTTCTCCCATTGGATTATAAAATCCTTGGGGGGGAGCATTCTATGTTTTTTTCCTTCAAAATTTTTTTTGGCATATTTCTCCTGAACTATTACTATGTGCCTTGCACATAATAGTTAATTAATATTAATTAATGAAATAATATTGACATCAAGAACAAAGTGACTTTGTTGCTTAATACTGTCCATTGTATTATTCCAAGCAAATGATGGAACATTTAAGGATATAGTATGAAAGAGGGGAAATAGGTGTTTTTTCCCAAGATTCAACATTGTAAATATATATTAAATGACAAAAGCACAGAGTCAAGAGAACATCAGTTATTTTTCTTCTTTTCTTGAAGATGCAAAAAAAAGTCTCAATTAGGATAAAATGATAAATGACAATTTTTACCTTTGGCCAGAATTCAAGGAATTTTATATATAAAAGTTGGTGATTATTATTTTGCTCAATAAAAAGCTTTGCCTAAGAAAATATTTGCTAAAGAAAACAAAGAGACTATTATTTATGGCACAAATCATTATTCTCTGGATAACCAAAAGACTAAAGTAGTTGAAATCCTAATAATTTCAATTAGCATTTTTCTGCTCTGTATTTTAATGAGAAAGAGGTAATTTTTAAGGCCGTAAAGGATTTTGTTATATGCAAAAATAATTTGCTGGAGTGGTTTTGAAGTAATTACAGATTTATTCCAATGTCCAAACATTATATATAGAAATGTACTAGGCTACAGTCCTTTTAAAATTTGGAATTATCCAATGAACATAAAATTATGTTGACTAAATTATTGCTCAGAAAACGTAAGATTTGAAAGTGATTTCAGAGGTCATTGAATCCAATATATTTCTCAGCAGGAATGCTTCCTACAAAATCCTAGACAAAAGTTATTTACCTTCTGCTTAGAGAATTCAAGTGATGGAGGAAGTCTCTACTTCCAGAGAGAACTCATTACACTTTTGTACAGCTGTTATTGTTAGTACTTCCCTTTCTTGAATCTCTTCTTCAGTTTTGCACTATTCTTGCTAGGGATCATGCAGAACAAGTGCAATCCTTCTTCCACAGGAGCATCATTCAAATACTTGATGACAGTCATTTTTCCCTTGTAAGGTTCTCTATCTGAAACACTCTTGTTTTGTTTTGGTTTTCCATCATGCTCTTCCCACTGATTCCTATGGAAAGGTTTTGAGTTCTTTCAAAATATTGGTTGGCCTCTTCTAGAAAGACATTAGTTTATCAATGTCTATCATAAAATTGCTAGCAAGAACTGATTACAACATTTTGGTGGGGTCTGAGTAGAGCAATAGGGCTTTAACTCTTTCTGCTCTGGTTACTATGAAGTCTACTATTGCACTAGCTTCTGAGGGCTGCCACACTTCACTGTAAGCTTACAGTCCATAAAAAAAACCCCAAATTTTTTTCACAGTACCTATTGTATAGTTATCTCTATATTTTACTTATGCAGTTAATTTTTAAATATTTTAATGAATTTAATGGTTCTTTATTTCTTTGAAATATGCATTAATTATATTCTTATTATATTAATAACTTAATATAAATTCTCTGAAATATACCTTATATTTACATTTGTGTGATTTGCTGTTAACATCTGAAATGCTCCTAACAACTCATCAATTACTCTCTAATTGTCTATTTTATCTCTTTTTTTGGTCCATTTATCCATATGTATTAAGGAACAAAAGTGTCTTACATAGTCATAGTGCATACCCTGTCTTTCTGGTTTTTTTTTTAACTTTGCTTTAAAGTATTTCTCATGGTTCTTTTTTAGATTTCTTTGTTATAGGTGTAAGGTGGGTGGGAGAAGGGAGACTGGCCAAAGAGAGCCCAATCATTAGAGCATGCATAGTATGCTTTTGTCTAACAGCAATGAAAAAGGAATGCTGGTTATCCTCTTTCTGGATTTGCGTGATGATATATGATGGAGGGGTCCTTCTTCCAGTTCAGAACATGCACACATGTTTAATTAGTATTTTGGATAACTGTCTGTTTACTGTGCGGTAACGAAAAGCTTTTCAATTGACAACTGATCTGGAAGTGAATCTTCATCCAAAATGCATGCATAGATGAAAGACTCTTCTCTCCCTTATAGCTTTTGAATGATAAAGTGAAGTGCTGAGTATAGACCCACAGAGTAACTTGAATCTGGGATATTTGTCTGTTAGAAAACTCAAACTGTGCACTTGAGGCCATGTACTTTATAATGTAAAAAGATAGCCTCCAACATGCTAGGTGGAACTTCTATGGAGGATGTGTGGGAAAATATGTGTAAGTATTACACAGGATGACAAGGTATGAATGGGTTGCAATTTGATGTAATCTAAAGAAGCGAGATAGTACAGTAGATGGAGTGCCAGCCCTGAAATGAGGAAGACACCTCCCTGGGTTCAAATCTGGCCTCAGACGCTTACTAACTGTGTGATCATGGGCAAGTCACTTAATCCTGTTTGCCTCAGCTTCCTCATCTGTAAAATGAGCTAGAGGAGGAAATGGCAAACCACTCAGTAGCTTTGTAAAGACAACCCCAAATGGGGTCACAAAGACACAGAAATGACTGAAAAATGACTAAAAAGCAACAACAAGGAATATCCACATAAGATCATAGATACTTTGAATCACTGAAAATAGATGGCCAAGTTTAGGTCAATAGAATATACTGGGTGCTGCCAGAGAAAAATTCTGAGTTTAACTTGCCAAGATATGTACCTGTATGTATCCATATTATTGCTATTAAAGAAAAAAATTATAAACAACGAGGAAAAAACAGATTATATTACAGACATACATATATCTATATCTATACATGTGCATATCACAAACATAAAGATGGAATGGTCAATCAATCCTCCCTGTCCCTACTATGGTTCCTGTCATTTCCACTATAGCAACCAGTTTGTCTATTAGTGAGAATTAGATCCAGAACAGGATTTTCCTTTTTTCATTCCTCTACTTTTTGAAAAATTAAATGGTCATTTAATTGAAAACTTTTTAGCTACTCTGCTTTAGATAGAAAGAGAATTCCAGGAGATGTCCTAGCAATGGACTTTCATTAGCATATCCTGACTCTGTACAAGAATTGTCTATTTCCTTTTTCTGTGTAAGTGATTTGTAGTATACTTCAATATTCACTTGTTTCTCCTTCCATTTCTTCACCTAAATGCTTTCCACCCATTGATTCCTGAATTTTCTCACATAAGTATACTTTCTTAATATTCTATGACATCCTACATAATCCCCTTTTACATTCTTTCTTTTCTTTATTAATTTATTTTAAACTTAAATATACAATAAGAACAGAAAAAGGAAAATATTATAAACTTAATTATTAAGACTTAAATAAAAATAAGAAAAGAAAAAAAAGCATTGCCCTGTGCATGGCAGAATGTAAGAGAAGATTCAAAATACACAGCAGTAAATTTCCATTTCAAGAAAACCTATATAATAAATATGACACACTGTGTTCAGAGCTGTCCATTTTTTCTTTGCTTCCTTGTAAGTTTTCTTTTGTTCTCTGCTGTGCAATTTTTACTTTGTTCTTTTCCCCCCTTCTTCCCCCTACCTCAAGAAGGCTATAACTGAGCACAGATACATCCACACACATACATATATACAAACACATACATACACACATATTTACACATACACACAGACATATACATACATACATATACATGCACACATTTACATACACATACATATACTTAGATATCTATAATTATACTCATATATAGACATATGCATTCATAAGTGTCTATATAAGACTGTACTGTACTTGTTTTTCCTGTTTCTCTGAGGGTGGATAACATTGTCCTTCATAAGTCAAAGTTCATATTTTTCTAAATCCACCAACTCATCATTTCCTGTACCATAGCAATATTCCAACCTTATACTGTCTAGTTATTTTAAATAGTCTAAAACAATATTGATTAATATGGCTGACATATGGTGTGGTTTTCCAATTTTTTGTTTTGGTTAAATCAATTTTGGCTTGAACTTTGTCCGAAATCATGATTAATACCCCTGCTTTTTTTTCCTAATAAATTCTACTCCTGATTTTTATTTTATGTTTGTGTGTATCTCCTATTTCCTATCCTTCCTGACTCCTATACTTTACTTCTACCTGCTACCTTGCCCTCCCACTACTTACCATACCCCCTTCTCCAAAGATCCTTCCCTTATCCTCCCATTTCTATTAATTTAAACATCCTTCTATATACCCCATCCCATTCCCCCACCCTCTTATTTCTTTATAAATATAGAAGACTTTTATTCTCTTCTAAATGTATATATTGTTCTCTTTTTAATCCAGATCTGATGTGAGTAGGGTTCCCTCTAAAAATCTCTCTTATCCTCTCTCCTCCTCCCTATACCCTTAGCCTATTATTTATTTCTGAATTGAGAAGATGTTTATACCCTTCTAGATATATATATATATATAGATAGATAGATAGATAGATAGATAGATATATTGTTCTCTCTTTAACCCATTTCTGAAGAGTAGGGTTCTAGAAGTACTAGTCTGTTTCCCCCAATTCATCTGTGTCAGTTCTTCCTCTTGCACTTCATTTGTATACAATAATTACTATTTTTACCTTTTCCTAAATGGTTACTTTTTAAAATCACATCATACTCAAGTCTACCCTAATCTTTCTTCAAACTACCCAATTACTAATAATAATCATACATATACATTTCACACATCACATCTAGCAGACTGGCTAACATGACAAAACAGGAAAATGAGGGGGGGAAATTTGGAATTCAAAATCTTATAAAAGTGAATGTTGAAAACTAAAAATAAAAAATAAATTTTAAGAAAAGATATACACTTTGCATTTCCTTATATAAAAAAGTAAAGTCTCTCCTTATTGAGTCCCTTGTAGTTAGTCTTTTATGTGTACTTTACATTTCTCTTGAATCTTGTATGTCAAATTTTCTATTGAGCTCAGGTTTTTTCACAACAAAATCTTACAAGTCTGGCAACTCATGGAATATTCATTTTTTTTCATCCTGGATTATGCTTAATTTTGCTTGGTATGATATTTTTGGCCCCAATCACAGTTCTTTTCTTCTTCTATATATAGTGTTCAAAGACCTGCAGTATTTTAATGTCATGGCTGCTGGGTCTTTTATGATTCTAATTGTGGCTCCACCATATTGAATTGTGTTTAAGGAGAATATGTTCTCTTTAGCTGGAGGTTTCAGAATTTGACCATTATATTCCTATAGGTTTTCCTTCTAGGATCTCTTTCAGGTGGTGATAGTGTATTTTTTCCTATTTCTAACACTTCAGGAGAATTTTCTTCAATTATTTCTTATATTATTGTATCAATATTCTATTTTTGATCACAGCTTTCAGGTAATCCAATTATTCTTATGTTTTCTCTTCTTGATCTGCTCTCCAGGTCAGTTGATTTTTTCCTACGAGGTGTTTCATATTCTCTTCTATTATTTCATTTATATTTTGTTTGAGCTCAGACACCCAACCCCCACACTGTCTGGGAGGTAAAAATTCTGGCTGGGCTGAGGCTACCTCCTAACCTAGTAACCCAGGGATTACTGCTGGCAGTTTCAGCACAGCTAGCCTAGAGTGTTTACACAGGGACCAAACCTTGATCCTCTGATTTTTATTCAGATCTTCTCTGGTTGTCCCAGGAGGATCACTGTTCTGCCTCAAATCTTGGTTATTTTTACCATTCATTTGCTCTGAGGCACTATTTTGTCTTCTTTTTTTATCTTGATAGTAGAATAGTTTCATATTTTTATGTAAAGTTTCTTCTTTTGAGTAGCTCCAAAATTATGAACTATAAATCAAAAGTAGACTTTCTAAATGAATCACAACTTCCCAGAAGTTTCCCATTCTTTCTTCCCTAACCTCTAAGTCATACTTCATGTGGGAAGAAAACAAAACACTCAGAATTCTAAAACATTTTGATTTGCTATAGTTTGATAGCTTTCACTTGCATTGTTTGCTCAACAATATTGTTCCAATAGAAAAGAAAATAGGTGAGAGAGAGAGAGATAGATAGATTCATTTAAAATCTATCACCTTTCCCATGTTTATGCCAAACATAGTTATCGTTACACTAGGAATCACTTTAGTAGCCTTAGGGAACAAAGGAATCTTGGAACTGAATAAAAGTAAAGGTAAAACTAACATGTACCTGAAAGGATTCAGTTTCATCAGAAACATTGGTATATGTTAACAGTTCTCTTGTATACCCAAGACAATTCTTTTAAAAGACTTTATTAAGTCTGGAGAAGTGACACTTGAAAAGTTTCGTATTCCTGATGAGTCAGTGAACTTGCATGAGGTTATAAGTAGTGTTCATATTATCTAAAACACATTTGAGACAAAAATATTTTTCCTTACAAAAGAAGTTGAACATTAATGATTTTCTTCCTCTTTTTGTGCTCTTCAAATTACCTATTTTGCATTTAGTAATTTTTTTTTTATTTCTGAGAAGTTCATCTACCAGGAGTTAATCGTCACATTTTGCTCAGCAATTATCTATTTCCTTATTAGAGTCTGGTGTCCAGTTCCTGACCTGGAGAGAACTGTGTACAACTTGGAGAGGATTATCAAAGAAATGATTAAAGGTAGGAGAATGAAACTTAGGAGAAAAGACAAGGATTTTAGATACCAAAAAATTAGGACATTTAAAAGTAACTAAGTAATGATTTTTTTTTAAATTTAAAGGTATACTAAACAGGAAAATGAGCTATTCATTGCTTCTACTGAGCATAGAAAAAAGGAACATGCTTAAAGCATGAGAAGACTAACAAAGGTTAGACATTGAAAATATGTTTGTTCTTGAGATAAATTTCACAATTTAACTTTTAACACTTTCTATTCAGCCAGGACCCAAAGGTCAAACATTTTGATAATGTGATTGCTACTACTCTAGAATATATCACTTCCTTGTGTTCTCAACTTGCTACCTTGAAACCTGAGTATGTCCTAGGAAAAAGAATATGCTTTTCCTCTTTGAAGTTTTAAGCTTTCCCTTTTTAGGTTTCCTCAATATTTTGCATTCTAGATCCTCACTATGTATATGCAGCAGCCTGCTTCCTCTTCTTTCAGATTGTAGGAAAGACAGGAAAGAGAAAGAATATACATATCACAGAAATCCCAATATTATACTGTAAGTTTCTATGGAGTAGCACCTGTTTCTTATCTTGACTGAATTGCTAGCACCTAGTATTTTTCCTAGCATATAAGAAGCACTAAAGAAATGCTTATCAAACAAATGCATATATGGAAGGATGTATGAGTGAATAAGAAGTGTTTAACTGTCTTATCATTTATTTTTTCAAGATATTTTGTGCTTTGTTAGACAAATCTGGTGCTTCAAGGTCTGGAAAAATGCCAGACTTAAGTAGTACATTTCGTTTCTTTTCAGGAAATAAGAGTTTTTAACACACTTAAGAATAATGACTTAGCCCTGTGAGAGTCACAAGGTGGAAATCATTATCTTCTATTTTATAGATGGAGAAACTCACATAGTAGGTCATAGGATTATCACACGAAAGTCAGGTCTTTCCTGTCCAAGTTGAGTGTTTCATATACTAGACTACATTGCAGCATTGTCAATAATGTAAGGGAACTGAACAATAGAAAATTGAGGTTTAGTATGAGGTAACTTTACTTACAATAGATTCTATTATATATCTCCTAAGGGAAATGGTGGGAGTTTCATTATTGGTGTCATTTGAAACCAAGCAAGAAAAAGCACTCAAAAATCTATTCTCACGAACACTGCTAGAGTGGAGCCAAAGGACAATAAGAGGAAGCTGGTAGATTTAGGTTCTTTCCATTTCTCATGTCTAGGGTTTAGGAGGGAATAGACAGATTCTTTTTCTTTTCTCTTTCTTTTTTGATACTCTTGGGCTTCCTGAAATTGTAGAACCTCAGTTGATTATTAGACTAGTAAGTGCTTTTTCTGATTGCTCTTGAGGCAAGGCTATCTGTCTTCTCTCTGTCACAATTTTATAACTTTTCTATGTGGAAGATCAAGAGAAGTCCTTGTAGCTTGTGAAAAAGCAATTAAAAAAAATAAATTGTCTCTCTAGCCAGTTTAGTATTCATAATGGATAAAAGGATTTCACCATTTGAAACACAATTATCAAACCCAAGTAGGTAAAGATGATTATGGATGACTCTCATTAGATGATTTATAATTTACTTACCATCAAATTCCATTCAAGAAATTTTAATAAAGAGGTAGTTCTTTGCATCTTACAGGTTATGCAAGATTAGACAGGAGGCCAGTCCTGAGGGATCAGAATGAGAGAGAGGAGTAAAATTGTTTACATTTCCCTTACCCCACACAAAGAAATGCTTTCTGGATGGTAATATCAAATGCAGAATTATGGTATTTAAAAAGTGGGGGAAATCTGTGCACAAGTCTACCATATCTTCATTCTCCTTTTAACTCAGAGTTTTTTCTTGCTCTGTTTTTTTTTTTTTTTTATCAGACATGGGGCATATAAAGTACATGCTCAAATAAAAGCCTGGAGTTAACTCAAGTCAGAGCAATAGGAGTATTTTATCTGAACTTCATCTGACAATACTTTTTTTACCTAGTGGGAAGATCTTATGGAATGAGGCTTCAGATCATTTTGAGCATCACTGGACTTTGATAGCACATATCTTCTGCTCTTCTTCTGCCTGAAACTAGTCTCGTGCATTAGAACTGGTTATGAAACACAGTGGTAGCCATAGTAGGGGTAGAAGTCAGGGAGGACAAATGAAAACACTGTCATTTCATTCATTTAAACCACTCAGTTTGGAGCTTAGAATGATTGGGGCAGGGTCAGGAAATGTAGGTACTTCTGTGGTGTTTATACATAGAGCATTTAAAGTAATGTAAAATATATGTATGTATGTTTACATTTATGGATATGCAGATAGATAGGCACAGATAGTGATGTAACTTTGCAACCAAACAGGACTTGAACAGATTGAAATAAGATAATATATGTAAAGTGCTTTGCAAACCTTAAAGCTCTTTGTAAATGTCAGTTATCATTATCACCAACACCATCATCATTATTCCTAGCTTCACATTCCAATGTTTAATTATCCTATAAACATTAAAGGATGTTGCTGGACATTTTTCTTCCCGTAGATTTATTGCAACATGATTTCTCTACTTAAGCCACAGTTCAGTAATTATATACTGGGAGAAAAGGTTACTGTGGTGTCATAGGACTAATATCTAACCCATATTTTAGAAAATCCTGTTAGATATTAATCTTTTTCCTATCAAATCAAGGATTAATTTTTCTTAAAAGGAAACAAGATACTCTTAGGACCTTATTGGCTCAGCTTATTTGCTGAGTAGTTTCTTAGTCAACCAAAAGCATAAATAGCCCCATTCATATAGAGTCATGGCCCTACTGACTTGGTGGATTTCAGAAAAACTCATGTTACCACTTTATCTTGCATTTCCATATGGAGATAAGGAGTCCTGTATCCAGAGAAGCTAAATATTCCTGTGTCCTTGTCTATCCTTGATATGTTGAAGCAATGTAAACCTCCTTGTGTTAACTATGCAATGACTTACTAGTGCCTCATTTCATTCCACAAATGAACCTGGAGCAAGAGAGGACTGGCATTAGATATGCCTCTAACCAGTTTGGTTTCCAAAAATTCCAGAAAACAGTTTAGAAAATTGTCATTGTTTTGGTGAGTTTTTTTTTTTGTTGTTGTTGTTGTTCCAAAGTACCTGACATTCATTCGCTTGAAGAGAATTAATAACTAAGCATCTCTTATGACATGGTAGGTACAGGCATGAGAATAGAATGGGCAGTTGCTGGATGCAGGTGGCAGCTACATTCAATGATCTAGAATAAGACTAGGTGGTAAAGAGAAGGTTGTTTTTTTTTCTTTCCTTTAGTGTCACATATTGTGCTTAATGAAAGTATGACCAGATACTGTTTATGTCCTTTGCAACTGCAATGAAAACATTAACATTTGTCTGGTGTTAGTAGAGAGCAAATCCAGAACTGGGGAAAAAAAAGGTTTTTAGAAAGAAGTTTGTTAAATTATCCAGCAGAGAGGTGAGCTGAAAAAGGTGGGCAGTTCCCCTGGGCCTCTACGGGTTACATATTATGTAAGGCCTGCGTTTATGAACAAGGAAGCCAGGGAAATGAAACTGATTGGTCCTTACATGTTACCAGAGAGGTATTTTCAAATAAGGTACACAATCTCTATGCAGAAGCAAGGGTGGATGATTGTGAGACCTGGAAAGTCTCTGGGATCAGTACCTCCTGCACTCCCTGCACATCTTAGGCTAAGTAGCAAACAAGTATGGTTTGGACAAGTCCAGTCTTTTGCTGTGCAGGGCAAGGACGAAGCATCATGATAAAGTTTTCCTGACACTGATTCCTTTCACCCTAACATATTACAACACTAAGGAATCACTTTTATCCTTCAGGTCTACTGGTATGCTAGCTTCATATCTTACGGGACTTTGACAGGAGCAGAACCTTTTTTTCTTACCATAGTTATATTCTAGATTCTTCCTTCTAGTTATATACCTGTTAAAAAAAAAAGAAGGCTACCTTTAACTTTGGCCTATAAAGAAAACTCAATATAAATCTGTCACTATGGAAGTGCACTATCCTGGAAGGTGGATAATGAATATATTATTATCCCCATTTTACAGATGAAAGAATTGAGGTTTAGGGAGGTTAAGTTGCCTACCTATAACCATAAACACATTAGATACAGAAGCTGGGGGATTGACCGTAAATCCAATGCTTCTTCCATCACTGTCTCCCCAAGTTCTAGAGTGCCAATTTCAGAATATACTATCAAATGACCACATTGGTTTTATAGATAGTCACAGGTAGACAAAACTTCTGGTCATTTCCTGGTGCAAACTGCCAGCAGATTAAAAGATTATAGCTGACTTCTCTGCTAGCAGGTCTATGGTTTCTCAGAGATGGGGTAATGATTTTATCTCTTACATAAACTTTGTCAAAAGAAGAAATTTACTGATAGATGGAAAGAAGAAAACTCCCTTTCTTTTACAATTAATCAACATTTATTGAAATTCTACAATGCATAAAACACTGCTCTTAAAAATATGCAAAGTTTTGATGGGAGGGGGGGAATTGAGAAACCTGGGCTCAACTTTGCCGTTAACTAGCCCTATTATCTCTGCTAAGTCACTAACTTGCTGGGCCTTAGTTTCTCTAGATATTCTATGGGAAGGTTGGACTACATGATTGCATAAACCCCTTTGAGTTCTAAAATTCTAGAACACTCTGAAAGGGTTTGGGGAGGGTACTCATAAAGCTTCAGGGGCCAAGTCATTGTCAGAAAGCGGTAGGGAAGGGGTAAAGCCATGTTAAAAGTTTAGATTTTAGAGGAAATAAAAAGGAAGAAAAAAACAGCAATGGTGGTCACGAGATGAGCCTCTTTCTCTCAAAAACAAGGTTTTACCTTGAGCCCAGCTCTACATACCCTAGATCATTGAATAGACAGTAAGGAGCCATTTGCTTTCCATACCACACAGACGATAATTCAGACATTTAGGAATCATCTTGGAAGTAGCTGGAGGGCAGAATTGGATGTCTCTTTTAGCCACAGAGTATAGAGCAAGTAAAAGATATTGGAAATTGTGAATAAATTCCACTGTAATGCCACAGAGAAGAAAGGAGATACCCCTCCCCCAAAGTGGGATGAAAATAGAGCATATACTAGTCGTAAAAGTCAAATCTGATAAACACACATGCAAAAATTCTGCATTCCTAGACTAATTAAGCAAGTTGTGTCAAAAAGAGTCTTATGGCCAGGTGAGAGAGGTAGCCAACTCTGTGAGAGTCATAGAGAGCTTGGCCAAAAATGCCGTTTGGTGTAGGGCAAAGTATATAAGTATCAGGGTGAGTACCTATTAGTATGTGATTTTATTTTTAAATAACATCAGAGAACTGGTAGACAGAACACTTTAGTGGTGAAAACTTTAAATATTTTAAAATATTTTAAAAAAAGGTGATCTCTGCTTTTATTGCATTTACATTCTAGTTGGGGAGATATGAGATACATACATCAAAAGATAACTAACAAATAAAAACAGTATATGATAAGAAAAATGCATGGTATGAAGCAGAAGTCAAACATTTCTCTGTGGAAACCAGATTAATAAGTAATTGGGAAATATGTAACAAAATAATAATACAACAAAACATAATGTTAATTTGTATTTTTAATGTCAATATGGGTCTACAGGAATCTTTATGTACGGTTTAATGTCCCCTATTTCTATTTGAGGTTGGCACCATTAGTATAAAGAATAAATCCTGCAGAAGTTCTGAAGGGAGAGATGTGGACTGAAATGGTCAGCAAAAGCTTCACAGAAAAGGTACAACTTGAGCTTGGTCTTTAAAATATAAGTATGATTTATATTAGTGAAGAGGTGTTGGAGAAGATTTTCCAGGCATGGAGAAATAGTATAATGGATGAGAAAGCACAAGCATGTTGAGGAAATAATGAGAAAGTCAGTTTGGTTGTGGTGGAATTTTCTTATAGAATAATAGTGTAAAATTAATCTGGAAAAGGATGTCTTGGGTGTATTATGAAAAGCCTAAAGATTTGGAAGTATAGGAGCTAACAAAACTTTTTGAACAGTAGAATAAGGTAATGAAAGGGTACTTTAGAAAAATTAATTATGTAGGGTAAAGATGGCAAAGTACAGACAGAAATTCAGCTGAACTCTCCCAACATTCTCCTCCAAACAACTTTAAAATAACTCCTAAATAAAATTTTGGAATATCAGAGTCAACAAAAGCTTAGAGTGAGACTACCTAAGACAACTTAGAAGTTTGGCAGGAGAGGTCTGTGATACAAGAAAGGGAATGGGGCAGTGCATGGCAGTAGTGCCAGCAGGGGGCCTTGGAGATGACTGAGAAATGGTGGTAACAGCAGAAGTATCTTCAGGAGCTCTCAGCCCAGTTGATGGTAAGGGGTAAGACAACTGGTCAGAAAGAGATTACAGAAGATTTTTTGCTGACTCTGGATATAGCTGGGTCCTAGTTGGCAACTCTATTGCCATACCTATTTCTAGGTCAGAGTTCTTGGGTTGGAGAGGAGCCATTGTGGTTGGTCACAAGTGAGCAAGGGCCCTAGTCTCAGTTCCAGGGTAATGAGAAGCACTAGCACTTGTGGCTACAGGACAGCAGGGAACCTGGTCACAGTTCCAGTTCCAAGAGGAGTGCTAGTAGTTGTGACTGCAGAGGGGCAGAATAAAGACAAGAGCACAGACCAGGAGAACAGCGACCATACCTCTTCATGGATCACATCAACTTGGAAGCACCAAAAACTTGCAGATGCACAAAACTAGCTCTGAAAACAGCAGTGCAAAAAAGTTTCAACCTAGGGACGATGATTCCCCACACTCAGATGACCAGAGACCAAGTTTAATATAAGGTTCAAAGTCAATAAATGGGCTGGAAAATGAAAAACAACAACAAAAAATTGACCTTAAAAATCTACACAGTGCCAGAGAATACCAAGCCATAACCTCAGAAGAAAACAACAATGTGAAGTCAGATACAAACAAAGCCTTAAAAAATGCTAATTGGACCTAAGGTGAACAAAAATTCCTAGAAGAGTTAAAAAGATAAGAATGTTAGGTAAAAAAGGCATAAAAAATATGGAAGAAAATAACAAAAAGTAGAATTGGCCTAATGGTAAAAAAGGAACAAAACTTCACTGAAGAAAAGAACTCCTTAAAAAGCAGAAGTAGCCAAATTGGAAAGAAAAAAAAGGTGCAAAAGCTCACTGAAGAAAATAATTCCTTAAAAATTAGGATTGGGCAAGTAGAAGCTAACGATTCCATGAGACATCAAGAAACTATAAAACAAAGTTAAAAGAATGAAAAAAAAATAGAAGAAATGTGAAATGTCTCATTGGAAAAATAACTCACCTGGAAAATAGATCAAGGAAAGATAACTTAAGAATTGTTGGACTTCTTGAAAGGAACAATCAAAAAAGAGCTTACACATCATATTTCCACCATTTATCAAAGAAAACTTCCCTGTTATCTTAGATCAAAAGGGTAAAATAGAAATTGAAAGAATCCACTGATTACCATCTGAAAGAGATCCCAAAATGAAAATTCCCAGGAATATTATGATTGCAGAGTTTCCAGGTCAAGGAGAAAATATTATAAGCAACCAGAAAGAAACAATATAAATAGGGTGGAGCCACAGTCAGGATCACAAAAGATTCAGCAGCTTCCACATGAAAAGAGTAGAGGACATGGAATATGATATTCCAGAAGGCAAAAAAAACAAGATTACAACCAATAAGAACTTACCCAGAAAACATGAGTATAATCCTTCAGGGGAAAAAAGTATATATTTAATGAAATAGAGGACTTTCAAGCATTCCTGATGAATAGACCAGAGTTGAATAGAAAATTTGACTTTCAAACACAAGACTCAAGAGAAGTAGGAAAAGGCAGACATGAAAGAGTTATCATAAGGGATTCAATGAAATTAAACTTTACTTTTCCTGTATGGGAAGATATACATGTAACCCCTAATAATTTTGTCATTATTAGGGCAGCTAAAAGGAGTTGATATAGACAGAAAGAATGTTAGTCAATCATGTTGGGATAATCTCCAAAGAACAAAAAAAAAATGAAGGGGTGAGAAAGAGGAATATGTTGGGAGAAGGGGAAAGGGAGAGGTAGAATGGGGAAAATTTTCTCACAAAAAAAAGGCATGCAAGGAGAGCTTTTATAACTAAGGGGAAAATGGGGGTTGGCAGGCAATATTTGAATCTCACTCACATCAGAATTGATTTAAAGAGAGAAGAATATATATGCATATACATACATATGTACATACACACACACACATACAGGTGCACACACATAGAGTTGGTTATGGAAATCTATTCTACCTAGGAGGGAAATGAGAGATGAAGAGGATTAGAGATATAGAGGGGTGATATAATAAGCAGGCAGGTAGATTATGAGAGGCAATGGTCAGAAGCAAAATCGAAAGAGAAGGATAAGCAGAAGAAAATGGGATGGTGGGAAATACACAATCAGTAATCATAACTGTGAATGTGAATGGGATGAGATTACCCATAAAATGGAATTAGATAGCAGAATGGATTAGAAATCAGAATCCAACAATTTGTTGTTTACAAGAGACACACCTGAAACAGAAAGGCACACAGAATGTCAAAATAAAGGTCTAACACAGAATCTATTATGCTTCAGCTGAAGTGAAAAAAAAAACAGAGGTAGCAATCATGGTCTCAGATGAAGAAAACTCAAATAGACCTAATTAAAAGAGGTAATTGGAGAAAACACATTTTGCTAAAAGGTACTAGAGATGATGCAATGATATAATTTTTTTTACAGTAAGTTTCTCTGATCAAGTTTTCATTTCTCAAAGATATAGGGTACTGAATCAAATTTATAAAAATAAGTCATTCCCCAATTGAGAAATGGTCAAAAGATATGAACAGGCAATTTTCAGAGCAAGAAATCAAACCTATCTACAGTCATACAAAAAAAATGCTCTAAATCACTATTGAATAAAGAAATGCAAATTAAAGCAACATCAGTCAGAAATGACAAATGCTGGAGGGGATGAGGGAAAATAGGTACACTAACAAGCTACTGTTGGAATAATGAACTACTCCAATTATTCTGGATATCAATTTGTAACTCTGCCCAAGTGGCTACAAAACTGCATACCCTTTGACTTAGTAATACCGCTACTAGGTCTGTACACCAAAGAAATCAAAGAAAAAGGGGAAAAAAAGACCTCTATGTAGAATAATATTTATAGCAGCTCTTTTTGTGGTGTCAAAGAATTAGTAATGAAGGATATACTTAATTGGGGAATGGCTGAACAAGTTTTAGCATATGATTGTGATGGAGTATCATTGTTTCTTATATGTATATGTATATGTATATATATATATATACACATATATAATGACAAGGGGAGTGGTTTCAGAAAAAAATGACAAGAATTATATGAACTGATGCTAAATAAGTGAGAACTGAGATATGTTCACAGTAACAGCAATGTTGCAATGATGATCAAGTGAGAAAGACTTGGCTACTCTGATAAATATACAGTGATCCAAAACAATTCCAAAGAACTTATGATGAAAAATGTATCCACCTCCAGAGAGAGAACTGATGAACTCTGAGTGTAAAATAAAGCTTAATTTTATGATTTTATTAAAAAACATATTTATATATGTATGCACACACACATCTATTGATAGCTATATCTCACTATCTGTCTGTCTGTCTATCTATCTACCTATCTTTGGCTAAAGCACTGGGTTTGAAATCAGAAAGGCTCCTCTTCATGAGTTCAAATCCAGCCTCAGATACTTAATAGCTGTGTGACCCTGGCCTAGTCACTTAACCCTGTTTGCCTCACTTCCTTATCTATAAAAAATGAGCTGGAGAAGGAAGTACAAACCACCCTAGCATCTTTGTTAAGAAAATCCCAAAATATGATTTCACATGTGTAATTGATATCATTTTACTTGTCTTCTCACTGAGGAAGAAGAGTTGGGAGGGAGGAAGAGAAATTGGAACTCAAATTTTTAAAAGAAAAAAATGCCAAAAATAAGAAAAAGGTAATAAATAAATAAATAGATAGATAGATAGATAGATAGATAGATAGATAGATAGATAGATAGATAGATAAATACACCCACCTACACACATACAAACACAAAATTTCATTAGATAGCCTGTGGAAGTAGGTTAAAACTTCTTTCCTACATGCAAGGGGGAGATGCGAAAATTAAGAGGTGTGGCAAGGAATAATATTTTTCTTCCATTTTAATAAAAGTATTTTGTTTTCTTTTGCTTACTATTTAAATTGAACACACTTTTTCCTTGCCCATATCAAATGTGATTTCAAATGAATATGCTACACAAAGGACAACCAATATAAAATTATGACTTGAACCTCAAATTATGACTGGTGCTTATAGATACTGATGTCCAAGAGTTAGAAAACAGCTGAATTTAAAACATTCCTGAGCAAGCAAAGCTCTATATAATTGTAAAACATGTGACTCGACAACCTTGCCCTAAAAAATAATCAAACAAGAAACAAAAAAGGAAGAGAAAACCATTCTAGCTTAGTGTCTCCTGTTAGTAATATCTGCACTGAGACCAAAACATAACTCTATTCCCTCACTTTATTCATTCTTTCACCCCAATTTTTCTTTCCTTTTGAGCAGCAAGGGGTAAGGTACCAGCTATAATTTAGTAATCATAAAATGCATTTTTGTCTCCAAGGAACGTGTATGGATTGCTCTAGCGACATCAGAGAACCCTACAAAGAGGAGCAAATTGCCCAGAAGACACAGCTGACAAGTGCGAGAGAGAGCACACCAGTATTTTGAGCAACTTCTCCATCCTGCACAATGGGGAGCATTGCCTATCGAGTGATGATTAAGTTCCTTAATTAATTTTCTTCCTCTACTCCCTCTTTTTTTCTGGCAACTTCCCCTTCTCCTGTCTCCATTTTTAAGGGTATATTATTTATATCCCTGCATAATTGCATTCTATTTGGGCTCTGGGAAAGTCAAAGAATCTTAGGGCTCCAAGTTCCCCAAAACTAATTTGTAGATTGCAGCATGGGATCTTAGAAATAGCAATGGAGGGGCAGCAAGGTGGTTCAGTGGATAGAGCACCAGCCCTGAAGTCAGGAGGGACCTGAGTTCAAATCCGGCCTCAGACCAAACACTTAACACTTACTAACTGTGTGACCTGGGCAAATCACTTAACTCCAATTTCCTAAAAAGAAAAAAGAAAAAAGAAAAAAAAAAGAAATAGCAGTGGAACTGGCTGCAGAAGGTCAACTTCAAATCTTGGCTCTGCAACGTATGACTCTGGAACTCAGTTTTCTTATCTGTAGTAACAACTGACATCAATATAACCCTTTACAATTTGCAAAGCATTTTCTACATTTTACATCATGTGATCCTCACAAAAACCCTAAAATGTAGGTATTGCAAATGTGTTCATCCACATTTTATATGTGAGGAAAGTGAAGTTATGAATTGGCACACATAAAATGTCTATGATTCTATGAGACAGAGGACTGAATTTGAAATCATGGTTATAATGTTGCCTTTGCCATTTATTATGTGTGATTATGTGTGAATATGCCATTTATTATTGTGTGACTTTGGGTGAATCATATAAACTCTTTAGTCCTCAGTTTTGCAAATGTAAGAAGAGAGGTTAAGTAGATGACTTTAAAGTTTCCCTACGGATCTAAATCTATCATTCAAAATGTCAAATATAGTATTTTAACTTGTGCCTTCCTAACTTTATCTAGCACTTTTTTTCTACCATGCCAACTGCATCAATATTTATAAAAAAATCAAGGGGTTGAACTATAAAATCAAATATTTGCCCTTCCAACTCTTCATCCTATATCACATTTTGAAAGTAATATCATTACACCCTCTCTGAAGTTACCAGTGATCTCCTAAATGCCACTTCTAATGACATTTTCTCAAGCCTGATCCTTCTTAACCTATTTGCTAACTTTGACACTGTTGATAACTACCTTCCCCCTGATACTATTTACTCTCTGGATTTTTACAACATTGCTTTCTTCTACTTCTTTTGCTTGTGTGACTTCTCCTTAGTCTACTTTGCTAATTTTTTATTTATCTCAAGTCATCCAAAAACCATGGGTTTTTATCCTACATGACTTTTTCCAGGGTCTTTTTTTCTTATCACTCTATACCATCTTTTCTTTTATTCTTATCAGCTTCCATGCATGGAAATAGCATCTTTAAATATATGACTGCCATATATATGTGTATATATACATACAGATATATGTATGTATATGTGTGTATATATGTACACATACATTTCTTCTGAGCTACATTCTCACATCAGCAACTGTCTTTTAGAGATCTGGAATTGGATAATCCATAAGCAGAGGGTCCCAAAGTGGGCAATAACTGCCCCCAGGGGGTTTTGGAATGATCCAGGAAGGTGGTAGTCGCCTCAGGTGCAATTGGGGGGGGCCATTGAATAAAAATAAGTGGGCGGTGGAAGAATGAGGAAAGAAGAGAAGATAAAATTTTGAAAAAAACATTCATACATGTTTCATCTGTTGTATAACAGAGTTCAAATCATAATGATTACATTATTTTCCAAATAAACACACAAAATTCAAGTTATAACCAATCAGTAGTCAAGTCTGCCAACAGGTCTTAACAAGAAAGTGTTGGCAGGCAAGTATGTAGTGCATTGTCGGGATGTCGAGCATGTATCATCAGGAATATGTGCATGTAATGATTTGTTTATGATATGATACTATGTGATTACATGATGCAACATTGTGTCATCAAAATTTCAATGCAGGAAAAAACCCACAAATTTACATTACAATTACTAAATTTAAGATGTGCCATTAATACATACATACATACATGTGTATATATACACATACACACATTTTGAAATGATGCAAATTTTAAAAAAACTGTTAAAGGGTTAAATAAAATAGATTTCCAAGTGGGCACTGAATAATTTTTTTTGAAAGGAAAGTGGTAGGCCAAATAAGTTTGAGAACATCTGATATATAGGTATCTCAGACTCAATATGTCAAAAACTGAACTCATTATCTGTCCTCCCTTTCCTTTTACTGTCATCAATACCATTATCCTTGTAGTTATTCAAACTCACAATCTCAATGTCATTCTCAACTTCTCACTCTGACTCACCCCACATAGACAATCTGTTGTCAAATCTTGTTTGTACTTTCACAACAACTCTCATATACATTCTCTTCTATCAATTCACACTGTCACCCTTCTAGTATAAGCTATCTTTCTCTCACTTGTGGACTAGTGCAATAGCTTTCTAGTTGATCTACCTAGCTCGTCTTTCCCCACTACAATCCATTCTGCACTCAGATGCAAAGGTGATTTTCCTAAAGCACAAGTCTGACCATGTCATTCCTCCACTTAAAAAACTCCGCTGGCTTCTGGTTCATCATTCAGCCAGTATTGTTTTTCTTTTTAATTTTTTCCCTCCCCCCCCCATTTTCCTTTTTTAAAGTGCATTGCAAACTTTTATTTTTTAATTTTCTTTTTTTCTGTTATTTAGTATTTTATTTTCCCCACTTACATGTAAAAACAATTTTTAGCATTCGTTTTTAGAAAATTCTCTCCCTTCCTCCCTCCTCACACCCCCTCATTGAGAAGACAATTAGACATAAGTTATACATGTGTAGTCATGCAAAACTTTTCCATGATAGTCATGTTGTGAAAGAAAAGATTGACCAGAAAAAAAAACCCTCAAGAAAAATAAAGTAAAAAAAAAGTATGCTTCAATCTGTATTCAGACACCATCAATTCTTTCTCTGGGGATAGATAACATTTTTCACTATTAAGTACTTCAAAGTTGTCTTGGATCATTGTATTGCAGAGAACAGCTAAGTCATTCACAGCTGATCATCTTAAAATATTGTTGTTACTTTGTACACTGTTACTTTGTACACAGTACACTTCCCTTTTTATTAGCTCACACAAATCTTCCCAGGTTGTTCTGAGAGCATCTTGCTTATCGTTTCTTATATCATAATAGTATTCAATAGTATCAATTTCCAATTCTTTGCCCCCAGAAAAGAGCTACTATATTTTTGTACATATAGGTTCTTTTCCTTTTTGGGTTTTTTTTTAATCTCTTTTGGGATACAGATATAGTAGTGTCATTGCTAGGTCAAGGGGTATGTATGGTTTATAGCCCTTTGGGCATAGTTCCAAATTTTTCTATAGGATGGTTAAAGCAGTTCACAACTCCACCAACAGTGCATTAATGTCTCATTTTTCCCACATCCTCTCCAATATTTGTCATTTACCTTTTCTGTCCTCTTAGTTAATCTAAAAGGTATGAGATAGTACCACAGAATTGTTTTAATTTGCATTTCTCCAGTCAATATTGAGTTAGAGCATTTTTTCATATGGCTACAGATAGCTTTGATTACTTCATTTGAAAACTGTTGATATCTTTTCATCATTTATCAATTTGAGAATGACTCTTATTTCTATAAAATTGACTCAGTTCTGCATGTTTGAAAAATGAGGCCTTTATTAGAGAAACTTGCTTCAAAATTTTTTCACAGTTACTATTGCTAGCTGTATTTCCCTCCATCCTATTCCCCATTCCTTTTCTCTTTGCCTCCCATTAATTCTATTCTCTCTCTTTTCACCCTATCCCTACTCAAAAGTGCTCAAAAGTGTGTGTGTTATTTCCTCTTTGAGTTAATTTTGATAAGAGTAAGGTTCACTCACTCTCCTTCATCTTCCCCCTCTTTCCCTCCACTGTGAAAGCTTTTTCCTTTGCCTCTTTTATGTGAAATAATTTACTCCATTCTATCTCTCCCTTTCCCTTTCCCCCAGTACATTGCTCTCTGATCCCTTAATTTTATTTAAGATATCATCCCTTCATACTCAACTCATACCTGTGCCCTGTGTATCCCTTCTAACTGCCTTAATAATGAGAAAGTTCCTATGTTACAAGTATCATAATCCCAGGTAGAAATGTAAACAATTTAAATTTATTAAGTCCCTTATGATTTTTTTTCCTGTTTACCCTTTTATGTTTCTCTTAAGTCTTATAATTGAAAGTCAAATATTCTATTCAGCTCTGATCTTTTTTTTAACAAGAATACTAGAAAGTCCTCTATTTCATTGAATATCCAATTTTTCCCCAGAAGGATTATACTTAGTTTTGCTGGGCAGTTGATTCTTGGTTGTAATCCTAGCTCTTTTACCCTCCAGAATATCATAATCCAAGCCCTCTAATCCTTTAATATAGAAGCTGCTAAACCTTGTGTTATCCTGACTGTGACTCCTTGATACTTGAATTATTTCTGGCTGCATGCAATATTTTCTCCTTAACCTGGGAGCTCTGGAATTTGGCTATAATATTCCTGATAGTTTTCATTTTGGGATCTCTTTCAGGAGGTGATCAGTGGTTTCTTTCAAGGTATATTTTACCCTCTGATTCTAAAATATCAGGACAGTTTTCCTTGACTATTTCTTGAAAGATGATGTCTAGGCTCTTTTTTTTAAATTATTATTATGGCTTTCTGTAGTTCAATAATTTTTAAATGGTCTCTCCTGGATCTATTTTCCAGGTGAGTTTTTTTTTTCTTTCCAATGAGATATTTCAAATTGTCCTCTATTTTTTCATTCTTTTGGTCTAGTGCAACAGATCTTTCCTCCTGACCTTTTAAGTTGTCTTGGGCTAGAAAATTATTTCACTCTGTCTTTTTTATGGGTTCTGCTACCTTAGAACTTGTTTAAAGCCATTATTTAAAGATTTTTGGAGGGGTTTGGGGGAGAGATCAAATGAATTCCTGCCTTATCTTGGCTTTGCCTCTAAGTGATTTTCCTAAATCACAGGTCTAACTACTCAATAAATTCCACTAATCAGAATAAAATACAAAATGTTCTTCTTGGCATTTAAAGTCCTTCATACCCTAGCCCTTTCCTGCTTTTCCAGTCTTCTTATGCCTTACTCATCAACACACACTCTTTGATACAGTGACTTTGGTTTCCTGGCTGTTTCTTTCATCTTTTCTCTGACTGAATCCCATGTCTGAAAGTGCTTTCTCTCCTCTGTTCTCCCTACTTACCTCCTTGGCTTTTTTTTAAGTCCCAGTTAAAATTTCAACTTCCACAGGAAGCCTTCCCCAACCTTTCTTAATTCTAGTTCTTTCTTTCTGTTAATTGTTTCCTATTTATCTTGTATGTACTTTGCAGAGACTGTTTTTTGCCTCTTTTTGTATCCCCAGCAATTAGTGCAGTGCCTGGCACATAGTAGGTACCTAATAAATATTTATTGATGATATTGAGGCTTTATAATTCTGATTGTTCTCTCTCTCTCTCTCTCTCTCTCTCTCTCTCTCTCTCTCTCTCTC
>NW_020954596.1:67964545-67974325 GCF_900497805.2 Vombatus ursinus
TCTCTCTCTCTCTCTCTCTCTCTCTCTCTCTCTCTCTCAGTCTCTCATCAGAGATCTTAAATCTGAAAGGGCCTTCACTAAATAATCTGATCAACCTCTCTATATTCAGTGAGGTAAAATATTTCCATTTTGCACTGGATGTTCTTGCGAGCACAGGGAGGTTAAATGACTTTTGTAAGATCATGCAAACATTAAATGGTAGAGAAGGAATTAGAAGTAAGGCCAACTGTACCCAAGCATAATTCTCTTTCTCTGCTCCTGTATCTTGAGTTTCTACTTCCTTTAAAAAAATAAAAAAGCTCTTTCCTGTTCCTTTAATATATCAAAGTTTTCTGATGATCAAAAGTATACATGGTAAAATGAACCTAAAAAACAACAACAACAACAGCACCACCTCAACTGTTCATTTCTGATTTCCATCTGGACTATCATGGGGATATACCAGCAATCTCATATGAAAATCTATTCCTCACTATTTACAATTTGATTTGATAGACTCAGTAGATGGGTGTAAGATGTCCACAATTAAGCCTATTATCTGTCCTCTAAAATCTACTCCTGTAGCTTCGCTGTTTCTGCCATTAACACCAACATTCATTCATCATGTTATATTCCAAACCTAATTGTTTAATGTCTTTGATTCTTCTCTCCTTATTTCATTGGAGAGATACAATCAGGTTTTGTTAACTGGCAGTACACTAGAGAGTGAAGTTGATGACTTTGCCCAACTCTGCATCACTTAAATCCAATTCACAAGCAAGTCAAGACACCACCCTCATGATGTCTTTGGTCCCCTTTGAGAATCAAGGACAAACAACAGCAATAACAAAAACATTATTCTATCTAATATACCCCATCCTCTTCTACTATCCTAGTCTTTATACAGTCATAGAGTATTATAATAGCCTCCTAGTTCACTGTCTTTCTAACTCCATTCTTCCTTTTCCAAACCATCTTTTACAAATTAGCTGACCAGACTAATTTTGCTTATTTGTGGATGATCTGTTCACTTCTTGTTACTGGTAAATTGACTCCTTGATGTAGTTCAGATTCCTTAGGAGGAATTCATAGCCAACTTTAAACTTGTCCCTCCCCCTCCACTTCTTTTTTTTTAATACCATTCTACATCTATTTTATTTATGTTATGATCCAACAAAATATCTCCCCCAGTACCAAGTACAATGTTCTACATGATGAGAAGTTAATGAATACCGACTTGTATTTATTTGCAAATAAACATTCAAAAATATATCCATAATTAGAATGCTTTGACCTTTTTTTCCCCTCACTGACAAAG
Organism: Vombatus ursinus; assembly: GCF_900497805.2. Classification (NCBI taxonomy): domain Eukaryota; kingdom Metazoa; phylum Chordata; class Mammalia; order Diprotodontia; family Vombatidae; genus Vombatus; species Vombatus ursinus. The sequence goes on from NW_020954596.1 coordinate 67,965,843, forward strand.
TTTCCATCTCTCTCTCTCTCTTTTTTTTAATCAATTGTTTTAAAAACCCAGGACTACTTCACAAATGCCATAATTGTTACCTGCTTATTAAATAATCACAATTTTCCTTCAATATATATGTTTAGACCTGTAGAGAGAAACTAAGCTTTTTGCCAATGAGCCAGTCCATCTGTAAATTAGCAGATAAGAACAGCTAAAGTACAGAGAGAAGCTTAATTTCAGGCTTTAATAACAAAATTAGTTTAAAAAATAGCATTTTAATAGAATTTTTAAAGAACAATGAGTTTTATTAACTAATTTCACTTGGAACTCCCTGCTTAACTTGGTAATTTTCAATTATCAACTTCATTTTTTAAAAATAACCCTTACTATATGTTTTGACCTATAAGAGGAAATTAAATCTTTTGCCAATGAGCCAGTCTATCTGGAAATTAGCAGATAAGAACTTTACAAATATAGAAAGAAGCTTCCCCTAGCTTTAAAAAAATAGTTAAAATAACATTTTAATAGAATTTTTAAAGACAAATGACTTATTAACTATTTTCATTTTAAACTCACAGCTTAAATAAGTAATTTTCAATAATCCACTTAATTTTTAAAATAACCCTTATTTTTCTGCATTTGGCTAATCCTAGCTTCCTGTTCATAGAGAACTTACCTCTTTGGAAAATGGACTACTTTTTTTCAAATTGGTTCTTAATATTTAGACAAAATATCCAAATGATTAAAATCTTCCTCTGTAATATGTATGCTGTCTTTCTATGCACTAACCATACAATAAAACAGAGGACTTAAGAAGAATTTCAAGAAATCTTCTAGAGTCTATCCATCTAGGCTAGAATACTGTCCTGATTTTTTTAAGCATAGCATAATATAATTGCTATAACCACCAAATAGCAGCCCAAGAGTCTTTATGTTTACTTTATTTAGCCAGCTCTCAACAACTGTCTCAGAATTAAAATTGTAGAGAAATAGAGTAAATTGGGTTACAATTTACATTATAATCTAGGAAGTTATAGACATTGCTCTTTTTATTGCCTTGCTTTCATGAAAATGCCCTATTTATCAAAGTAATCTGGAATTAGGACAAGAGGCATAATATAACTACAGAGATGGATTACTTAGACTTTTAATAATGTAATAACAGTAGAGAGGAGAATAATTTATATATTAACTGGCCTATTGGAGATAGGTACAATTAGAGCAATTTCACATTGTTAAGATTATGGCTCTTCAGATTAGCAGGATAAACAAGCCTTACTCAAATAAGAACTAGTTATAATATGCCTCTTTTTCTTTCTCAAAGCTGAGTGATTACAGCTGGGTAGTTTTACAAATACCTCTTGAAATTTTATTTTTTTATATCAAGTTTATAACATTGTATGTATAATTTCATGTATGCATTGCTATAGACTTCTTTCAAAAAGGTTGACATCTCTGTTCTTTTTGAATGGTTCTACTTTTTTTTAAAGGCTGATCAGTCCTTTGAAGGAAAAAAGGAGCATTGCATACAATATGAAATGTAATGTTTCTTTTTTAAAAATAAATCTCTAATGCATTTGCCATTTTAATTGACCTAACAATGTAAACTTTTCGACAACAAAAAAATTGACTATGCTTTATCCAGTCAATAGAAGAATGTGCATGGAGGAGTGCCAAGACCAGATTAACTATGGAAACTTCATCTGTTCATTTTAAATCTATTTTAATGCATAGCACAGTCACTGGGATCTGACATATGCAAAATATGCTTTCATGTCATGCTTTCCATCTTTATTTCAAGGCTGAATAAATATATTTTGTTGAAATTGCAAGAAAAAACAAACAGCTCCAAATATTTAAGCTTGAAAATTTTGTACTGAAAATTCATGGTTTTAATGTTTTTTATATAATTTTAATGGTAATAATCCATATTGAGTTTGATAGAATGTCAGACACTTTGTCTTTCAATTATACATTTTATATTCTCTGCTAAAATTCTCTTGTCTAGAGTTCTATAATTATAATCAAATTGCTCTGTTATAAATGAGAAAAACTCTAGTAGCATTGTTTTTTTCTGGAAAGAATGATCACAACTGCTCACCATGAAAGTATCATGCCATAAAGTAATTAGCTGAGAGCCAAGCATTTTACGTGCTATTTAACTTCTCCAACAGATTTTGATTCGAATGTGTCAGGATAGTCATTTCTTTATTTTTAATATTGTTTTTCTTGTTAATAGTGTACCTTCTATTACATATATGGACAGAATCTCTCCAAACCCCTGTAGGCTTTCCTTTGATTATCAGCCTGCAGCTTTGTCAAATGATGCTTTGCCACCATTTGAGTAGCATCCAAACTTCACCTTCACCTTTTCCCTTCCTTTCTTGTTTCAGTTACATATTTGGGTAAAGTTTTCACTGAATGGATCAAATTCTTCTTACAAGACACAGATGAAATAAAATATAGATTTATAACAGAGTTATGCTTTTTCTAAACTATTGATATGAGTAATTATATATATATATATATATATACATATATATATATATATATATATATATATATGAAACATATGAGAACCGGAAGAGGTATTGTCTTGTCTATGACTGGGATTGTCTTGAAGATACTTTCAGTAATTCTATAGAAGATGACAAAATATCCCTTTAATTACAAAAATGAATCATTTTATCTACCCATGTAATAGTTTGCTAAATACTAAACATAGTATAATAATAATAGTAATAGCTAATATATAACTCTATGTGCCAAGCAGTATGCTAAGTGCTTCATAGTTATTATCTCATTTGATCCGCATAACAACCCTGGAAAATGGTAGCTATTATTATCTCCATTTTACAGATGAGGAAACTGAGGCAAACAGAGTTAAACTGACTTGCCAAGAGTCACATTACTAGGAAATGTCTGAGAGCAGAATTGAACTCAGGTCTTTCTGATGGCAGGCCCAGCACTCTATCCACTGTACCACCTAGTTGTCCTTATATGAATATGTAACTTTTATCCTAAGAAACTAAGCAGCACAGTGAAGAAAACTCTGGGCCTAGAGTTAGGAAGACTTCAGTTCAAATTTGACCTCAGGGTCTTACTAGCTATATGGCCCTGGGAAAGTAATTTAATCTCAGTCTGCCTTAGTTACCTCAGCTGTTAAGTAGAGATAATTAAAGCATGGTTGTGAGGATCAAATGAGATAATATTTGTAAAAATGCATAGCATAGGGCCTGGAACACAGCAGGAACTTAATAAATGCTTTTTTTTTTCTTTGTTTAGTACCATTTCTCTCTCATCTTGATTGAATACAAAGATGAGAACAAAAAATAGTAACCTTTATGTAATTCTTTGAGATTCATGAAATGTTCTTTTCACTTCAACCCTATAAGATAGATGATGCAAATATTATTATGCCAATTTATAGATGAAGAAACTGGGTCACTAAGCTTGACTAATATCACATGATTAGTAAATATCAGAGACAAGATTAGAACTCAGATATCATGGTTCTAAGGCCAGCATTCTACAGTCATCCTCACATCACAACTTTCCCCATCACAATTGGGTTGGCATAAGAAATTAAATGGGAGGGCAGGTAGGTGGTGCAGTGGATAGAGCACTGGCCCTATAAACACCCCATTAAAAAAAAAAGAAAACAATTCAGACTTCTTCTTTGGTATGAAGAAAGGGCCAAAACTTTTTATATAGATTTGCCAGATTTCAGGGGCACTGCACCTTAATCCCCATGATGTGGAAGTGTGTACTATGATATGTAGAATCTATGCTGATTCTATTCAGAGAGGTTAATGCTGCTACAAGTTCTAAATTGTCTCTTGAAGAGTGTGGAAAAGTGTAAACGGTTGTATTTGTTCACAATCTTATTGTGTGATAGTGTCGATAAGCTTCAAATTGGATTTAAAAAGTACAGCTATTACCAGTTATAGAGTCTAGATTGGTAATAAAGTAAAAGTGGCAAACTTAAAGTGAAGAATGTATGAATTATAATTTAATATGACTCAACAGCAAGGCATGTTACCCAAAAACAGACACTTTTGCATTTCTAAGATACATTCAGAGAATTGTAGGCTTTGGAACAAGTAAATGATAAATCTGATCTGCTCTTCTGTGATCAGACACCATATGAAATACTTTGCTCAGTTCCGGGATTCATATTTAGTTTTTTTGTTTTAATTTTTTTATTTTTTTGGGGGGGGGGATTCATATTTAGGAAGGACATGGATGAACAAGAGGGAGAACAGAGCAGTATGGCAATCATAATGAGAACGCAGAGACCATGCTTCCCAAAGGTCAATTGAAGAAATTGAAGATGCTTAGTGTAAATAAAATATGATAGTTTCATATGAAGGGCTCTCATGTAGAAGGAGAACAAATTTGATATGCTTACTTTCAAAGGACAGAAGTAGGAGAAATGGGTAAAAATGTAAGAGAAGTATAGTTAGCCTTGATGTAAAGAAAATCCTTAAAGTTGTGCCAAAGTGGAAGGGCTGTCACAGTTTGGGGTGGAAGCAGAAGCTCGATGATTGCTTATCAGGGATTTCGTAGAGAAGTTTCCTGGTCAAAATGACCTCCAGCCTGCTCCAACTCTTAAATTTTTCAAAGAAGTTGAATAATATAGACATTAACCTTTGAAAAGGAAGAAAGCCAGGACCAAGTTGGTAGAATATTAGCAATAGATGATTGATGTCATAGCAGAGATATATTCCAATCCCGAGAGTGAAAACAATATTGAGCTGAGACCAGTACAAACATTGACCTTGCTCATAACTTTTCTACAATGCTTTAAGAAAGGGTAGATGAAAGAATAGGAGCTGACAGGCAGATATGGAAAATTAGGCCATTTTCTCTGATCTTTGACTGACAGAAGAGACCTCCTTATAAAGCTACTCCCTAAAGTGTTAGAGAAAGCATATAATAATAGATTCTCTGTCTACAGAGGACAAAAATTATAAGAAGGGAATTTTTTAAAAACGACAGAAGTCCTTCTCACCCATGCTTCAAATCTTAGACTGCACTTTGACTTCTCCTCTCTCCCACCAAGTCTACATGAAGACAATTATCAAGTCCTATGGATTGTACCTTCGTATATGTTGCCATTTTTCTTTCATTATCATTCCTACAGTCACCACCAAAGTGCATGCCCTTTATTCCCATTGCCTGGACCATTAGAATACTTGATTCAAATGTTTTTCAGGGCACCAGATTCATATTTTGCCATCAAGAAAGATGGCACAATATGAGATCATAACAAATATAATGAATCATGTAGAGGTATCAAACACAGGAATAGTTGTATAAGGTCCACAACATTGACCTGAATTAGATTAAAATGTGGTACCTATCTGATTTTAATGCATGCATCCTTGTATTAATAAAAACAGAAATATATAAACATATATGGTTTTCTAAGACAATGTAAAGGCCACGATGATCCTTATATACAGTTTAATGGTTCTATTTATGTTTAACACTATTGATGTAGAGCATGTGTGGAATAATAAAACACTATTGATGTGAAGTACCTGGGGAATAATAAAGCAAAACAAAACTTTATATGGACAAAATTAAATGATTAGATAATAGTGTTTACAAGGTGGTAGTGGATGGGAAGGTAAGAAAAATACTTAGACTTCTTAGGCTATTTTTTATACAAAGGAGATCACTATATTTTTTGAAAAGCTAAAGAAAGAACTTCATCATTGGTATATATATTTCAAGAATATATAGTTTTCTTAGAAAAATTGGACAGGTTTTCAAAATCTCTGGAAGATCTTCAGGACAAGGTGTTTTAACTTTAGGTCCTCCATGGAGAGTAACCACATGAAAACTACTAACAAAATGCTTTCTGTTTCTAAAACCTGAGAAACAACATAAAAATATTCCTATTTCCTTAAATCTCAGTTTAACACTTATTTAAACATGAAACATTAATATCTATAAGTAGAAGGGTACTGGAGCCAGCTTGAGCTGATTAAATTTTTCATGAGCATTTACTTCACAGAAGTAGACAAATACTACAAATCAGGGTTTGATTTATCATTCTGGGGATTTTCTCAACTTAAGAAAGTGATAGAGAAATATTAGTAATGCAGATTAAACTTCAAAGAATGTTGAGCATACTTACCCCTACCCCAGATAGCTGAGTAAACGTTAAGTAGCACACCCTTGTCTATAAATTATACTAATATAGAAGTTTCACATGTCCACTTTTATCCAATTGTCTTTTTGGCTAAATTCTTTTATTTATTCAACAGAAGTCATCAGCAAATTATTTTTGGTTGCTTAAAAAGAATAACTGATAATTATACAATACTTTAATGTTTGCAAAATATTTCAAATAAATAAGCTGATGTGATTGTCTGCCACAACCTTATGAAGTAGCTAATATAGTTCACTGTCTCCATTTTAAATATAAAAAAAAAACCTGATGCTCAAAGATATTAAATAATAATGCCCATGGTCACACACTACTAAGTGGTAGTGGCAAATTTGAACTGTCTTTCTTGAAGATGAAACATATGCAAATATTTTCATGAAGGTGTTTTCTGACTTTAAGTCTAACACCCTCTCAACTCTACCACACTTTCATTTTTATCCCAGACACCTCACATTATATTAGTAAGTCGTGTAAAAAAATTATAAGGTTCTTTATGCATTTGTCTGTCTGTCTATCTTTCTTTCTATCTATCTATCTATCTATCTATCTATCTATCGATATATTCATTCATGTATTTGTCTGTTTAGTGAGGATGCAGGGAAGAGAAGGAGAAAAATGGAAAGAAATAAAAGTAAGATGTTTTGTATGGAGTCCAAATCTTTTACAATGAGCATCCATTTTAAATGGAAAGATATTAAAAGTGCCATTTATTAGTTAAAAGTAGAATCAGTATTGAAATGAAGGATAATGAGAAAGAGAGAAAATCAACAGCAAATAAAAACATCACTTCTTGGAAATGGTGTCATATGTGTGTGTATATGCAAGTAATTGTAAAAGACATACAAATGGAAAAACCTAATTAAATCTATAGAACTGGAGCTCAGGGCTACCTTTGAATTCCTTCACTGCACTTGAGTTTCTACAGTATTCTTATCTCATAAATATAGTAACATAAGAGCATGGAAATTCATTGTCCTTGATCATCTAATTAGAGTTATAATGCATCATTTACAAGTTTATTATAAAAGACTTGAGTAGCATGGTCAAACAATTGAAAATTATAAGTAAATTCTGGGGGCAATGGGATAATTTATGACAAACAGTGAGACAACCACTGCAAATGCTTTCAACTGTTAATACTGAACCCCTCTCACAATGTCACAATAGTTGCATGAATATAGGATAAACTTAGGAATATAACTGCTGTTATGACAACTATATCTTGTTTAGAGATTCTCTTTCTTCAGGTAGAGTGAAGTTCTTTTTTTTTTCATATGAGATTCTTGATGTTAATGTTGCCCTTTTTTTTGAAGATAATACTATGCAGGTGATGGTCATGGAGATGAAGATGAAGACTATGATGATGATGATTTGTGACTGTAGGTAGCTTAAAAATAACAAAATGGGCAATGCAAATGGAGACTTAGAATGAAAGTTTTGATGTGCATTCCTCTTTCATCACTTTTCTCCCAAGAGATAGATCTTCACTCTTACCAAGCCATAATTATTCACATACTCAATCAGCATTCTGAAGTTGCTCAAAATTGTTCTCTTTCATGTTATTTTTGTAGTCATCATTTAAATTCATTGATTTAGATTTAGAAGGGTCCTTACAGGCCATCATTGACAACTAGGTAGTGCAGTGAATACAGTGTCAGTCCTGGAGTCAGGAAGACTCATCCTCATTATTTCAAATCCAGCTCAGACACTTACTAGCTGTGTGACCCTGGGCAAGTCACTTAATCCTGTTTGTCTGAGTTTCCTCATATGTAAAACAAGCTGCAGAAGGAAATGGCAAAACACTCTAGTACTTTCGCCAAGAAAATGCCTAATGGGGTCACAAAGAGTTGGATAACACTGAAAAAAACTAAATAACAACAACAAAAATTTAGAAGCCTCTAGTTCAACTCCCTCTTTATTTGAGAGGAAAATGAGATACACAGAGGTTAAGAGACTTATTCAAAATCACAGAGGAAGTAAATGAAAGAATGGGATTTGAACCTAGGTTCTCAAACTACGAATCTAGCATTCTTTCCATTGCACCATTACCTCACAATATTTTGTTGTGGCCATTTCACTTTACATCAGTTCTTATAAATTTTTCCACCTTTCTCTGACATAATTGACATTTCTTAGAGTGTAATAATATTCCATTTGATGCATATACCACAATTTATATGTAGTCATTTTCCAATTCATGGGCACTCATTTTGTTTTCAGTTCTTTGCTACAATAGAAAGTTCTGATATAATTGTTGGTTAGTGTGTCATGATCTATCTATCTATCTATCTATCTATCTATCTATCTATCTATCTATCTA